>NC_088356.1:40137232-40214732 GCF_036884655.1 Musa acuminata AAA Group
TCTCCGTCTGATCATTACGGATGAAGGTGATCACGATGGCGTCGATGGCCTCTACGGCGCCAATCTTGATTTCGGTGATGCGGTCGGCAGCCCCCATGTCCCATTCAGACCCTCCGTTGCCACCCCACAGCCCCACCTTGATCTCTCCCGCCTGCACGCATGTACGACACCATCACGTTATATACCACCATGCATCAAAACCTTGCGACAAAACTTGCGCAGCAGGAAATGGATAAAGAGAAAGAACCATTTGCAGATATGGATGTGTGTGTGCACAAGAAGAAGAAGAAGAAGATGACGATGATGATGCACACCCTTCCTGACATATACCCCCATCCTCTGGGGAGGGATGGGGGTATTTATAGCGGCTTCGTGACCTACACCCCGGGGTGTACGTGTTCACAAGTAAGCCCATAACCATGTTCCTCACATCTCGTGATCGTGGTGATGGGTGTTGGGTAATCTTTGGGGCGACATCATATGCGCAGCGGAAGAACAAGAAAACAAAATCCCCGATTCCCAAAGAGATGTTCGTCGTCGTGCGAAGATTGGTGCGCAAAATCCACGAAACTTAAAACTGCGTATAGAGTAGATTGTGTTACCTAGGGAGATCGTATATCCCTGTTTCCTTGCAGATCCTTAGGAGAGGGTGAAGGAGGTCAAGTGTCCACGACGCTCCTCAAAACTCCAGGCCTGCTCTGAGGTGGAGAGGGAGAGGAGAATAGGAAAGGTAAGCAAAGACTCTAGCTTATGAGGCTCTGAATCCCTTCTATTTATATAGGTCCCCTGTCAAACCCTAATGGGTCCTCCCCTAGTGGGTATTGGATCTGCATCCAATAAGACAAGGGCTCCGTCGGATATCTCATATCCGAACCTCTACTCATCGCAATGCCTACCATATGTGTGTGACCCTCTAGGCCCAATATCGAGCTGGCCGTGAGTCATACCTGTCAGAACTCCTTCTAACTCAGTGAATTATTATCTCTGTAATAATTCACTCGACTCATCGACTACGGACGTACTAGGCCACTACGCCGTAGTCCCCAGACGATACAGGGAAATCCAATCCATTGGACCTGTCTGTCCTCAGTTACCGTGTACCTATAGTCCCTCATCCATCTAATATCCTAGAGACCGTATATAGAGCATGGTGCTGTCAGACCCATACGGTTTCTACTCGAGTCTCGCTCTAATCGGATTCTCCCGGAGAACTCTTTCTCTCTCAACCCGAATGACCCTGGCCAGGGATTTGTCTGAGCAAGAACACATGGGATATTCCTCTCATGACACCGAGAGTGGATGATCCTCTATCGACACTCAATAGCCCTCGTAAGGTCGACTACCACTCCCAATGACCAGCTGTACTAGATCTGGGACAGCCAAACCTATAAGTCTGGTATCAAAGAGTGGAGCACTCATACAGGACATCTTTGGTGTCTCAAGTCTAAGGACCAGATACACTACTAGGACTACGGAATCGCTGTCTGACAATATGGCATCATCAACCATCAAGCATTCCGTAAGCTGATCAATCAGTGAACTCATTCTCCAATGAGCACCTGTACTGTATCCCTAGTGTCCCTACACGAGCAGCTATGAGACCAATTGCATCCATCATATGGACAGGTATACAGCACACCAGTCTGTCCGGTTATCACGATGTCCCTCTCGAGTAACCTATGACTGGGATTATTTAGGATATGTGTTTAAAGGTGAATCGATCTCATTATCGTGATCTCATCACGATCCAATTCCCATTGCACAAATCCAAGGACATCACAATATATATATGCACATATGCAATAGTTATAAAGTGATATACGCCAAAATATAATAAGCAAAAAGATTTTGTATCAAGTCACACGTGCCATCACTCACGTGATTGGCTTGCTGGGCATCTATGACTAGCAATCTCCCACTTGACCTAAAGCCAATCACCTATGTGTCTGATCCCCATCAGACCCCTGTGACGCTCAAAGACAAAATGAGACAACGGCTTTGTCAGTGGATCTGTAATGTTATCTTCGGATGAAACTCTTTCCACTGCTACATCACCTCGGGTTACGATCTCTCTGATAAGCTGGAACCTCCTCAGAACACATCTGATGAGACTCGGGTTCCCTTATTTGAGTAATCGCCCCATTGTTGTCGCAATATAGGGAGATCGGCTCCTCGCTACCCGGCACGACTCCCAAATATGTAATGAACTTCTTCAACCAGACTCCCTCCTTTGCTGCATCTGATGCAGCAATGTACTCCGCCTCTGTGGTCGAGTCAACAGTGGTATCTTGCTTGGAACTCTTCCAGCACACTACTCCTCCATTCAAGGTGTACACATACCCTGAATTCGACTTGCTATCATCGACATCAGACTGAAAACTTGAGTCAGTGTAGCCTTCAACCTTAAGGCTATTACCTCCATATACTAGTAAAAGATCCTTAGTCCTTCTCAAGTACTTAAGGATACACTTTACTGCTTTCCAGTGCTCCAAGCCTGGATCCGCCTAATACCTGCTCGTGACACTCAGAGCATGCGCTATATCAGGCCTAGTACATAGCATGACATACATGATAGACCCTATTGTTGAGGCATAATGTATCATATTCATGTTCGTCCTTTCTTCTGGAGTCTTTGGGGACATACTCGTAGAAAGCGATATCCCATGTCTCATCGGTATGAGACCTCTCTTGGAATTTTCCATACCAAACCTTTTGACAATGGTTTCTATGTACTTGGACTAGGACAAGCTAAGCATCCTCTTGGATCTATCTTTATAGATTCTAATCCCCAAGGTATAGGATGCTTCCCCTAAGTCCTTCATGGAGAAATGTCTAGATAACCAAGCCTTTACTGTGGATAGCATTCTTACGTCGTTCCCAATGATGAGGATGTCATCCACATATAACACCAAAAAGGTAATAGCGCTCCCACTTACCTTCCTGTACACACAAGGCTCATCTTCGTTCTTAACGAAGTCATAAGATCTGATTGCCTCATCAAATCTTATGTTCCAACTTCGGGAAGCTTGCTTTAGTCCATAAATGGATCTAAGCAATCTACACACCTAATCTGGGTAGTTCTTGGACACGAATCCCTCAGGTTGCATCATATACACCTCCTCCTCGAGGTTCCCATTGAGGAATGCGGTTTTCACATCCATCTGCCAGATCTCATAATCATAATGTGCTGCAATAGCCAATATAATTTTGATGGATTTTAACATTGCTACGGGTGAGAAGGTTTCGCCGTAGTCAACACCTTGCCTTTGACGATACCCCTTAGCCACTAGCCTTGCTTTATAGGTCTTTACCTTTCCATCTACTCCGATCTTTTTCTTAAAGATCCACTTGCAACCGATGGGTACAATACCTTCGGGCGCATCAACTAGGTTCCAAACCTTATTGGAGTACATAGAATCCATCTCAGAATTCATGGCTTCTTGCCACTTCCCGGAGTCTATACTCATAATAGCCTCCTCGTAGGTCTGAGGATCAATATCCTCAACATCCTCTCCTCTAATATGTCCCACATATCTCTCAGGAGGATGGGATACTCTATCAGACCTGCGTAAAGTTGAAACTTGTGTATTAGGTACCTGAATAGACTCGGGCTGTAGAGCGGTGCTTGAGCTTGGTTCTCCAACCTCGCTCAACTCTATCATTCTCCCACTGTCTCCGCCAAGAATGTGTTCCTTCTTAAGGAACACTGCTCTCTTAGCTACAAAGACCTTTTGGTCCTCGAGATGATAGAAATAATACCCATAAGTTCCCTTGGGGTGTCCCATAAATTTGCATCGCCTGTCCTTAATTCTAACTTATCGGGGTTGTGTCTTTTAACGTGGGCAGGGTAGCCCCAAATCTTAACAACCTTAAGATCATGCTTCTTCCATTTCCATATCTCATATGGTGTAGACACTACCGGCTTAGTTGGAACTCTGTTCAGAAGGTAAGCTGCGGTCTCTATGGCATATCCCTAGAATGAGATGGGTAGGTCAGCGAAACTCATCATGGACTGTACCATGTCTAATAGCATACGATTCCTCCTTCCAGAGACACCATTGAGCTGAGGTGTATAAGGAGGTATCTATTGGGATAATATCCCATGATCCTTAAGGAACTGAGAAAACTATGTACTTAAGTACTCACCTCCTCGATCTGATCGAAGAGTTTTGATACTTTTTCCAGTTTGGTTCTCCACCTCATTGTTATACTCTCTGAATTTCTCAAAGGTCTCGGACTTGTACTTCATTAAGTACACATCCATACCTTGAGAAATCATCAGTAAAGGTAATAAAGCAGGAGTAACCACCAATGGCATGAGTTGACATGGGTCCACATACATCACTATGTATGAGTTCCAACAGCTCAGTAGCTCTCTCTCTCCAGTTCCACTAAATGGAGAGTTGGTTAGTTTTCCACGAAGGCAAGGCTCGCAAGTTGCATATGACACATAGTCGAATGGATCTAGATATCCATCATTTAGTAACTTTTGAATCATTCCCTCATGGATATGACCTAGCCTACAATGCCATAGGTATGCACTGATCACATCATCTCGTTTCCTCTTAGACACTTACATTCATGATATGTGGAGTAGTGTCTTGCATAAACAAATCTTTATGCAATATTCCTCTCGTCAATCTCCCCTTGGCTTTACTAGAATTTACAATAAATTGTAGATGTGATAAGCAATACTGGTATCCAATACCAATGCACTATCATAAAAATCTGACAATTGGAGATTGATCATGAATGTACCTGAAGCTTCTCTAAGCTTCTATTTCGCCCTTTCTGCAAGGTACTCTTTGCAGTTCCTCTTCTAGTGCCCATCTTTACCACAGTGGAAGCACTGGCCTTTGTCCTTTGCTGGGTCTTTCTTAGCAACCTTTGCTTTACCTGGTTTGCCCTTGCCCTTTCCCTTCTTAAGGGACCTTTATGTTTTCCTTTTCTTTCTGGTCTCACCAGTGTAGAGAACTGGCTTCTCTTTCTTAATAGTACTCTCTGCCTCCCTCAACATATTGAGGAGCTCTGGGAGAGTCACCTCAAGCTTGTTCATATTAAAATTCATTATGAAATGTGAAAAGGAATCTGGTAGGGACTGAAGCACAATGTCCAAACACAAGTTATCCTCTAGGACCATTCCTAGACCTGTGAGTTTCTCTATCCACTCAATCATCTTTAGGAAATGGTTCTGAACTGGTGTCCCCTCAGTCATCCTAGCGCGGAAGAGGCTCTTGGATATCTCATATCGCTGAGTCCTTCCCTGTTCCTCAAACAATTTGTGAACATGTAGGAGAATGGATCTGGCATCCATCTTTTCATGTTGTCTCTGTAACTCAGGAGTCATAGAGCCCAACATATAGCACTGAGCAAGAGTGGAGTTATCAATGTACTTCACATAGCGTGTGAACTCATCCTCGCTTGCCCCTTCTTCGGGCGTAAGCATCACTGTATCAAGGACGTACACGATTTTCTCTGCTGTAAGAACAATTCTCAAGTTACAGAGCCAATCCGTATAATTTGGACCAGTGAGGCGGTTGACATCAAGTATGCCACGTAAGGGATTTGAAAGCGACATTTTCTGAAAATAAAGATGCAGTAGAAATGAATAACATGCAGATTTTGCAAGAAATAAACTATCAAGATATGGACTTCTATCTTAATCTGCTCCCACTATTTTACTAACGAGTCACGCGACACCCTCAGCACATGAAACGAAAGTCTCCGGCAGACTTCTAGTGGGGATCAGGATCCAATCAGTGTCTTAGTGTAACCTCGAGGGACTCGATCAATTACACTAAGCCTAAAAGGTAGGCAACTCTTGCCGATCACAACTCCTTGTGATTCCCGTCCTGTTCGGCCTCCGAATCACCATGGTCTCGAGGGACTCGACCAACCATGATGCTCGGTTAAGTCAACACATTCGTTACAAGATGAGTTTGATTTGATGATATACCCTCGAGGGACTCGACCAAGCATACCATGCCCTCAGGTCACCGGTGACATCTCTATGTCATAAGTAAGATAGCGAATCGCGATATAGGTGAGTCTCGAGGGACTCGACCAACTCAACCTACACCGGGAATCAATTCCTACTTATAACGATGGAAGGCCACGTGGGTCAATCTAATTGCCTCACGTTTACCGACTTAATATTATCGAGAGATGTTTCTATGATTTAGTCTCCTAATATGACATGTCACACATATACATATTTAATATATATCTACATCGCATACAAATATATATACATATCTAGTATATGTATAAGCAATTACACTAGATGATCATGGACCACAACCTAATATGATTAGGCCCGAGCCAGTAGGCCTAATCACTCACATCAAGATCTATGTGTGCAACGGTGCATCTCCATGCCCTGTGATCGTCCATCTCGTCCTCGTCGGTTCCTTCGGCATCTTGATGCATCTCCATGCATCACGATTGTCCATCTCGTGGGTCCCGCTATCGCATCTACGCTCCCGCTATGCTTCCTCATGTGATTATAACTTAATTATAGGCACACAGGCCCGACAATAAACGAGAAATATAATGGAGGCTCGCAGACCTCAATAATAATAATCACAAGTACACACATCACGGTCCATGATCATCCGTCCACACATCATACGTCACATGTATAAATAATCATCATCATATAGGACTACTAGATAATAATAAAAATAATAATCAACTAAACCTTTTAATTAATTAATATTTTCTGAAATCAGGGATATGTAGGGAATTTCTCAATTCCTAAGGGTATTTTCATAATTTGGACAAAAGACATAAACTGGAATTTCTCAAATTCACAGGGGCAAAACTATCTTTTTGCCCAAAACCCTAATTCCCTACTGTCGTCGCCACCACCCTGCTGGCGGCGGCCTGTGCGGCGGGGCGAGGGCGCTGCCCTCGCTTGCAAGCGGCACACCCGTTGGCGGCGCTGCCGCTGCAGGTGGGCGCCCCCGCGGGCGCCGCCGCCTCCGCGGGCGGTTCTGCCGGCGGGGCAACGCCTGCAGGCGGTGCTGTCCCGCCGGGCGGCCGCCCTTGTGGGGGGGGGGGGGGGGGGGGGGGGGGGGGGGTTTCGCCCGCGGGAGTAGCGGTGGCAAGCGCCGCTGCCCTGCGGCGCCTCACCCCGTGGGAGAAGCGGCCGCTGGAGCCTCTACCCGCGGGCTGCCAGCCCCGCCGGACGCAAGCCTGCTGCAAGAAGGCCGCCGGCCAGCTGCTGCAGACGCAGCCCCTGTACTGCCCGCCTTCAGCTGCGCTGCACGCACGCAGATCGAGGGCAGCAACTGTTGCTGCCCTTCCTTGTTTTTGCATCAACGATTTTGACGTCAAAATTCTTCCTAAACACAACACACACAGTGCAAAACCAATCATTCGCACGAACAACCTGGCTCTGATACCACTGTTGGGTAATCTTTGGGGCGATATCATATGTGCAGCGGAAGAACAAGAAAACAAAATCCCCGATTCCCAAAGAGATGTTCGTCGTCGTGCGAAGATTGGTGCGCAAAATCCGCCAAACTTAAAACAGCGTATAGAGTAGATTGTGTTATCTAGGGAGATCGTATATCCCTGTTTCCTTGCAGATCCTTAGGAGAGGGTGAAGGAGGTCAAGTGTCCTCCTCTCTAGCGGTGATCCACACAGCAGGGTTGCGACGACGCTCCTCAAAACTCCAGGCCTGCTCTGAGGTGGAGAGGGAGAGGAGAATAGGAAAGGCAAGCAAAGACTCTAGCCTATGAGGCTCTGAATCCCTCCTATTTATAGAGGTCCCCTGTCAAACTCTAATGGGTCCTCCCCTAGTGTGTATTGGATCTGCATCCAATAAGACAAGGGCTCCGTCGGATATCTCATATCCGAACCTCTACTCATCGCAATGCCTACCATATGTGTGTGACCCTCTAGGCCCAATATCGAGCTGGCCGTGAGTCATACCTGTCAGAACTCCTTCTAACTCAGTGAATTATTATCTCTGTAATAATTCACTCGACTCATCGACTACGGACGTACTAGGCCACTACGCCGTAGTCCCCAGACGATACAGGGGAATCCAATCCATTGGACCTGTTTGTCCTCAGTTATCGTGTACCTATAGTCCCTCATCCATCTAATATCCCAGAGACCGTATATAGAGCATGGTGCTGTTAGACCCATACGGTTTCTACTCGAGTTTCGCTCTAATCGGATTCTCCCGAAGAACTCTTTCTCTCTCAACCCGAATGACCCTGGCCAGAGATTTGTCTGAGCAAGAACACATGGGATATTCCTCTCATGACGCCGAGAGTGGATGATCCTCTATCGACACTCAATAGCCCTCGTAAGGTTGACTACCACTCCCAATGATCAGTTGTACTAGATCTGGGATATCCAAACCTATAAGTCTGGTATCAAAGAGTGGAGCACTCATACAGGACATCCTTGTTGTCTCAAGTCTAAGGACCAAACACATACTAGGACTACGGAATCGCTGTCTGACAATAAGGCATCATCAACTATCCAGCATTCCGTAAGCTGATCAATCAGTGAACTCATTCTTCAATGAGCACCTATATTGTATCCCTAGTGTCCCTACACGAGCAGCTATGAGACCAACTGCATCCATCATATGGACGGGTATACAGCACACCAGTCTGTCCGGCTATCACGATGTCCCTCTCGAGTAACCTATGATCAGGATTATTTAGGATATATGTTTAAAGGTGAATCGATCTCATTATCGTGATCTCATCACGATCCGATTCCCATTGCACAAATCCAAGGACATCACAATATATATATGCACATATGCAATAGTTATAAAGTGATATACGCCAAAATATAATAAGCAAAAAGATTCTGTATCAAGTCACACGTGCCATCACTCACGTGATTGGCTTGCTGGGCACCTATGATTAACAATGGGGATATAAATAGGAATAATCTTTGTATATGAATAAATACTAGAAGACCATAATACGCAGCGGAATTAAGTGGAAGCACAATTAAACAGAACACCAAGATATACGTGGAAAACCCCTCCAATGTGAAGGGTAAAAACCACGGGGCAAACTAGAGATAATCCACTATGAAAATAATGAATATACAAATCTCAATCTCTTGCCCTAAACCCTAGCAACAATCTCAAGAGAATAACTGAGATCTAAGGATCACGTCACTGCCCACAATATCTAAAACCTCCCTAAGTAATCACAGCAAGAGTTTATTGTAGATTTGATCTAACCTGAGATAGAACAGTGCTAGATGATTGAGAACAACCTCTCTACGTTGTCCTTGTCTTCTTCCCTTTCTTTCTCTTCCTTTTCTGCCTTGGTTTCCTTCTTTTTCTTTGGAATCCCGTGGCTATCTCTTCTTCTCCCACGTTGCTGCCCTATTTATGTCTTTTTTTGCCTCCAAAAACACAGCCACCACACTCCCCTAATGTTAATTAGGGTTAGGTTAAGAGGGGGTGTGGGCTGTAGGCTGCCCAAGCCCACTATGGGCTAAATCTGTAGGCTGCCAGCCCAACAACCTCCCCCTTCAGCCTATAAGGGAGGCTGTCCCATGACTCCTCAATGTGAAGCCATGCCGACCAGTTGTCGGCAAATCTCCTGTCTTTCTTTTGGTAAAGTTTTTGTCAACATGTCTGCTCCGTTGTCATCTGTGTGAATTTTCTGAAGCTGCAACTACTTCTCTTCAAATACATTTCGAATCCAGTGGTATCTAACATCTATATGCTTTGACTTAGAATGAAACATTGGGTTCTTACACAAATGGATGACACTCTGGCTGTCACAATGCACCACATAATTTTTCTATTTCAATCCCAATTCTTGTAAGAATTCTTTAATCTATAACATTTCTTTGCATACCTCTGTAGTAGCAATATATTCTGCTTCTGTGGTAGAGAGAGCAATACACCTTTGCAACCTGGATTGCCATGACATAGCTCCTTTTGCAAAAGTAAGTACATAACCTGAAGTAGACTTTCTCGTATCTATATCTCTTGCCACATCTGCATCTGTGTAACCTGTCAACACATGTGGTCCACCTCCAAAGCTTAAACAAACCTTAGAGCTCCCTCTGAGATATCTAAAAATCCACTTCACTACTGCCCAATACTCTTTGCTTGGATTTGTAAGAAATCTGCTAGTAACACCAACTGCATATACGATGTCTGGCCTCGTACATACCATTGCATATATTAAACTTCCAACTGCTGAAGCATAAGGAATCTTTTGCATTTTCTCCTTCTCCTCATCACTTGACAAACTCTGTTCTGAGCACAACTTGAAGTGACCTGCAAGAGGAGAACCAACTGGCTTTGCATTGCTCATACTGAATCTTTCCAATATCTTCTCGATGTATTTCTCCTGTGACAACCAAATCTTCTTATTTTTCCTATCACGGGAAATCTGCATACCTAGTATTTGCTTTGCTGGCCCCATGTCCTTCATTGCAAAAGACTCACTCAGTTCCTTCTTCAATCTGTCAATTTTAGACATATCTTTTCCAAGAATAAGCATGTCATCAACATAAAGTAAGAGAATAATAAAATCCTCACCAAACCATTTGATGTACACACAATGATCTGAAGCTGTTCTTTTGTATCCATTTTCTATCATAAATGAATCAAACTTTCTGTACCACTGTCTTGGAGCTTGCTTTAGCCCATACAAGCTTTTCTTCAATTTGCAGACAAAGTTCTCTTTACCTTTAACTTTGAAGCCTTCTGGTTGCTCCATATAAATTTCCTCCTCCAAATCCCCATGAAAGAAAGCTGTCTTCACATCTAACTGCTCAACCTCCAAGTCCTGGCTAGCAGCAATACCAAGAGCAATACGAATAGAAGACATTTTAACAACAGGAGAAAAAATCTCTTCAAAGTCAATCTCTTCAAAGACATTTTAAAAAATCTCTTCACAACCAATCTAGCTTTGTACTTTGGTTGAGAACAATATTCTTGAGTCTTCAACCTGAAAACCCACTTGTTCTTCAAAGCCTGCATTCCATTTGGTAGTAGCATCAAATCATAAGTATGGTTCTTCTGAAGAGCATCCATCTCTTCCTGCATAGCAATTCTCTTTCTGCTCACTTTTAAATGCTTCCTAGTAACTCTCTGGTTCACCTGCATCAGTATGCATCACATACTCATCTGTAGAGTATCTTCTGGAAGGTTGACGTTGTTTAGAAGATCTTCTCAACTGAGGTTCTGTGGGAAGTTGCTCTCCAACTTCTTCTTGCTCAACATGTCCTGTAGGTAGATCAACGCCAGGCTCTACACCATCTTCCTGCACATCTCCCTCATCACCCTGATATACTGGGGGAATAACTGGGTCACAATCTGCTAATCCTTCTGCAGAAGTATTGGCTAGTGCCTTCTTCTTCAAATCTTCAAAAGTTTGATCCTCAAAGAAGACTACATCTCTACTTCTAAACACCTTCTGGATCCCAAATCCTATAACCAAAATGATCATGTGAGTAACCAAGAAAAATACATTCTTTAGTCTTACCATCCAGCTTGGACCTCTCATTATCTGGAACATGTGCAAATGCACGACAACCAAACACTCTCAAATGCTTGTAGGAAACATCTTTCCCTGACCATACATGCTCTGCAACATCACCATCTAGGGCTATACATGGTGATAAGTTGATCACATCAACTGCAGTCCTTAAAGCCTCACCCCAAAACCTTTTGGGTAGCTTGGCTTGTGAAAGCATACATCTGATCTTTTCCATGATGGTGCGGTTCATCCTCTCTGCAATTGCATTATGCTGAGGTGTACTAGGAACTGTCATCTCATGTTGGATCTCATGTGACCTGCAATAGTCATTAAATAATCCTGTATACTCACCACCATTATCTGATCTTATGCATTTCAATTTCCTTTTTGTCTCCCTTTCAACCCTGGCATGAAACTCTTTGAAGACATTAATAACCTGATCTTTGGTCTTCAAAGCATAAGCCCAAACTTTCCTAGAAAAATCATCTATAAAAGTGACAAAATAAAGTGCACCACTTATACCAAGAACATCAACAGATCCACCAGGAGTTTTTGTCCTCAAAGGACCACATACATCTGTATAAACACGGTCTAAGGCATGCATTTTTCTAGACAAAGCAGGACTAGCAAATTAAACTCTATGTTGTTTACCTGCCAAACAATCAATACAAGGGTTCAGATGTATACCTCTAAGGTCTGGTAATACCTCTCTCTTGGAAAGAGCTTGCAGCCCCTTCTCGCTCATGTGTCCCAATCGCCTATGCCACAGCTCCATGCTGAAGTCTTTTTCTGTAACATTTAACTGCTCACCATAAGCTTTAGCTTGCAACCTGTACAAAGTATGATATTTCTTTCCATTAGCTATAACAAGAGAACCCTTACTGAGCTTCCATTGCCCTTTGTGAAATCTGCTATCATAGTCTTCATCATCTAGCCTTCCAATTGAAATTAAATTCAACCTCAAGTCAACCACATACCTCACATCCTTAAGCACCAACTTGCAACCTTGGTTGGTCTTTAAATGGATATCACCCATGCCTATGATGTCTACTGTGCCATAGTTGCCCATCTTGACAACACCAAAATTTCCAGACCTATATGTAGCAAAAAACTCCCTCCGTGGTGTAGCATGATAAGAAGCACCTGTGTCAATCACCCACTTAAGATCCTGACACACACAAGAAAAAATATCATCAGAAGGAGACAAAAACAAATAATCACCACCCTGCATTGTAGCTGTGATATTATCTTTTGACTCTATAGACTCCACTTCTTTTCCCTTTTTCTTGCTCTTCTTAGGTTACTTAAAATGGTTTTTGTAATGTCCTTTCTCACCACAATTATAGCAAATAATATCTTTTCTTGATCTTGACTTGCTTCTACCCATGCGTGAACTGCTTCTAAACTTTGACCTTCCTCTGTTCTCTGAGATAAGTGCATATGAATCATTCTGAGATGTTGCCGAATTCTTTCTTCTCAACTCCTCATTCAACAAACCGCTTGTTACTTGACTCATAGTGACAACACCATATGGCGCAGAATTACTGAGGGAAACCACTAGTGTCTCCCAACTTTCTGGTAATGAACTGAGAAGTAACAATGCCTGCAACTCATCATCAAGAGACATTTTCATAGAGGATAACTGGTTAGTAATACTTTGCATTTCATTCAAATGTTCAGCAATAGAAGCACCCTCTCTATATTTTAGGTTTACAAGTTTTCTGATCAAAAAAGCTTTATTGCCAACTGTTTTTCTTTCATAGAGACTTTCCAACTTTTTCCAAAGAAAATATGCAGAAATTTCAGTAGAAACATGGTGAAAGACACTATCATCAAGCCACTGTCTAATAAACCCAATTGTTTTTCGATCTAACCTCTTCCACTCATCATCTGTCATAGTTGTGAGTTTTGCACTATCCTCCTGCAAAGGTCCATACAAATCTTTGCAATACAAGAGATCTTCCATTCTTGGTTTTCATATCATCCAATTGTTTCCATTTAAACTAATCATGCGAGAAACATTACTGGCCTCCATGTTTAAATACAAAAATTAAATCACCAAAACCCCTTTTGCTCTGATACCAGTTGATGGGGATATAAACAGGAATAACCTTTGTATATGAACAAATACTAGAAGACCATAATACGCAGCGGAATTAAATGGAAGCATAATCAAACAGAATACCAAGATATACGTGGAAAACCCCTCCAATGTGAAGGGTAAAAACCACGGGGTAAACTAGAGATAATCCACTATGAGAATAATGAATATACAAATCTCAATCTCTTGCCCTAAACTTTAGCAACAATCTCAAGAGAATTACTGGGATACAAGGATCATGTCACTGCCCACAATATCTAAAACCTCCCCAAATAATCACAGTAAGAGTCTACTATAGATTTGATCTAACCTGAGATAGAACACTGCTAGATGATTGAGAGCAGCCTCTCTGCATTGTCCTTATCTTCTTCCCTTTCTTTCTCTTCCTTTTCTACCTTGTTTTCCTCCTTTTCTTTAGAATCCCGTGGCTATCTCTTCTTCTCCCACGTTGCTGCCCTATTTATGCCTTTTTCTGCCTCTAAAAATGCAGCCACCACACCCCCCTAATGTTAATTAGGGTTAGGTTAAGAGGGGGTGTGGGCTATGGGCTGCCCAAGCCCACTATGGGCTGAATCTGTGGGCTGCCAGCCCAACACGTGGTACGTCGGGCTTTCTATATCTTTGAAAGTGAGGACAAAAAGAATAAAAGAATACAAGGGTATTTATGCCGACAAAATATGTTCCCACACTTATTCAACTCCGCGACCGCTTCCTGGCCCACAACCCGAACCGCTGCGAGATTCCTCGCCATTGGGAAGATCTCCTTCCGCCCAAGTATATTGGGAAGAACATCTTTATAAGAACTGCTACTTGCAGATAGAAGACCGGTGATTCCTCTCCCGCGCCTCCTCTTTCCTGTCCGGCAGGAAAGGGCAATGCCACTGCTTACCTCTCCTCCGGCGCCTGTGGGCTTCTTCTTCTGCCTCTTCGACTCCGTCACCCTCTGCCTCTCGGAGCACCGCAGTTGGTCCGAACTCTCCGACCGCTCGGCCACCTCCTGCCCTCGCAAGAACCTCGCATACTTTCGCGTCCACTACGCTGCCGTGGTGGCCGCCATCCTCCATTTGCCCAAACCGCTACCTCCGTAGCACCAGCCGCCACCAGTCTTCTTTGCCATGGTGGCAGCTTCCTCTGCTATGGTCTCTTCCAGGCTCCCTGCCGCAGTTTCTCTGCCACAATAGTCTTCGCTGCCACAGTAATCTTTGCTGCAGCAGGAGTTTTCAGCAGCTTCTACAGCCGCAGCCGCAGCAATCTGTAGCAGCTGCAGTCTTCAGCAGCAGTCTTCACTGTTGCAGCAATCTTCGCTGCAGCAGTAGTCTTCAGCGGCTGTAGCAGCTTCTGCAGCAGCGATTTGCAGCTGCAGCAGCAGCTACTCTTCTCACTCATTTCCTCCATCTTCCAACTACTCTTCTCACTCATTTCCTCCCCCACTTCCTCCATCTTCCAACTACTCTTCTCACTCATTTCCTCCCCCACTTCCTCCATCTTCCAACTACTCTACTTATAGTTCTTCTCCTACAGGGCTTATCTCCATCAATGCTACAACACTAATCCCTTTCAAGTTATCAAAGGGTGGCAACTATGCGTCCTAGCGGGCTCAATTTGCTAGGTTACGTTGATGGCTCCTTCAGTTGTCCGCCAACCATGCTCAACATCCCTGGAGAACATAGTCCAGTACCTAATCCAGCTCACAAACTGTGGCTGCGTCAAGATCGTCTCATCCTCAAAGCTATTCAAGCCTCAATTGTTGGATCTGTCGCTCCATTGATTTCTGCATGTATGAAAGCCGCCAATGCGTGGTCTAAACTGCAATCAACCTTGGCGAATCATTTGCGTACTCGCAAGCTCAGTCTTCTATCCAAGCTGATGGTGACCAAACAAGAGGGAAACTATCACTGATTATCTACAAAATATCAAAGTTATCATCGATGACTTGACTTTGATAGGTCATTCCTTATATGATGAGGAGACATCATTCATACCCTAAATGGTCTTGGAGACGACTACAAGGAATTGGCTGCTGTAATTCGGGCATGCGACTCACCAGTCTCCTTTAAAGGACTCTATGACAAGTTGACTAACTATGAGATATATTTGAAGCATGCGGACAAACTCCCCGGACCATCTATCACAACTCAAGTCAGTTATAAGTCTAAGAGGAAGAACACTAGGTACCCTCCGAACATCACCAAAGGTATTCTTGATCCTATGGGTCCCATGCAACACCCCCTTATCCTCCTAACTTCTCGCAAAGTGGCAACTTCAATACTCGTCCACCTAGCATCCTGCCCCTTTAAGCCACCAACGATGGGTAGTCTGCCAGCTATGTGATAAAATCGAACACTCCGCTAAAGTTTGTCGGTCTCGACCCCGCCTTCCTACTCCGTCACACTAGCCTCAGGTAAATCTCCTTACTACTCCGATGACTAGCCAGCCCAACTGGATTGTGGACTCTAGTACCTCCTATCACATCGCCTCTGATCTTTAGAATTTGCCTTTCCATAATCCCTATGGTGGCGATGAAGATATCAACATCGGTGACGGTAACGGCCTTCCTATAAGTCATACTAGTTCCATAACGTTTACTTCTGATACTACTACATTTACACTCGATGATGTTTTATGTGCCCTAATATTAAACGCAACCTTATTTCTGTTTCTTAATTTTGCAAAAATAGCAATACTTCAATTGAATTCTTTCCTGATTCCTTTCTTGTTAAGGACTTGAGCACGGGGGCATCCTTGGTCCAGGGCCCGAATAGAGGAAACATTTACGAATGGCTGTCAGCTCCACAAATAACCTAGCCCACTGTTCATTCCTTCTTTGTGGCTCCAGTTGATATGTGGCATCATCGTCTTGGTCATCCCTCGTCCCTTATTCAGCACAAATTACTTTCTAGTTTCTCTCTTTTTATTTCTAAATCACATAGTTCTATAATGCATTGTGATGCACGTCTTAGTAATAAAAGTTATCGACAACCATTTGGCCCATCTTCCATTTCCACATATAAACAATTTAAAATCATTTATACAGATGTTTGGGGCTCTACCCCAATCTTGTCTTTTGATAAATTCAGATTTTATGTCATTTTTGTAGATCACTTCACTAAGTACACATGGTTATATCCTCTTCACCATAAATTTGACGTTTTGATCGTCTTTCCCACTTTTCGAAAACTGGTCGAAAACCACTTTCAGTCTACCATCAAAACGGTCTACTCTGATGGTGGTGGTGAATATCAAGCCCTGACATCCTATCTCTCAGCTTGTGGTATCAACATCTCAAGTCTCCTTTGCATACTCCTCAACTTGTTGGCTCCGCTGAACGCAAACATCAGCATATAGTAGAAACTGGGCTCACACTTCTCCATCAGGTCTCTATGCCTTCAAACTTTTGGATGGAATCCTTTCAAACTGTCGTCTACCTTATTAATAGAATGCCTACGCTAGTCCTACAATACCAATCCCCATTTGACACATTATTTCACAAACCCCCAAACCTTCGTAAACTTAGAGTATTTGATTGTCTATGTTATCCATGGTTGCATCCCTATGCCTTTCACAAGTTAACATCACGATCTAATCCTTGTGTTTGTATAGATTACTCTTTTGAACATAATACTTTCCACTGCTATAATCTCCACACACAAAATTTTTATATCGCGTTACGTTATTTTTGTTGAGTATGTCTTTCCTTTTCACAAACATACCTCTCCTACCATGCAGACCACCTCATGGTGCCCGCACATTCAAAGAAGCCAATGATCTTTCCCGAGACTACAGGAACGGAGAAAGGTTTTCCGCCACTGGTGCCGAAAGGTCCATAGCTTTTCTTGTTGGTCCTCAGCGTCAGGTTCCTCACCAGAGTGATTCCCAATATCGTATCCACAGACCCGTCGACGCCCACAAGATACTGTCCTCTTGCAGAGGAATCTGAACATCGAGACTTTTTGTCATCGATGGTGTTAATTAGGAGGAAGATGACGAGGAGGACGAACCTCGTAGAGTTTGCCCTCGGTGCCACCGAAGCTCTCGGTGTCCCGAAGACCATTACGGGTGAAGGTGATCACGATGCTGTCGATGACCTCTCCGGCGCGAATCTTGATGTTGGTGATGCGGTAGGCAGCCCCCATATCCCATGCAGACCCTCCGTTGCCACCCCACGCTCCCACCTTGATCATATAATGATCGATGCAACAACACCTCCACCCTCTACCGTCGCAGTGGACGCTTCCGATGATTGGTCCACTCTCAATCTGCTCCGGTGCTTGCGCTTGCACCGAAGTCGACAATGCACGTTTTCTCTATGCGATCTCCTAATGTGCTCTGCAGCAAATCTACTATACCACCTCATAGATCTGATCTTTCTCTATTAGATCAAATCTCAACCATCTATGCATCTAAATTAGATCATTAGTTGGTTCTAAATTTCTCTTATTGAATCACTATATCTAATGCTCCAGCTATTGTTTCCTCATAAAACAATAGTTCATTTTAACCCAGAGGACTTATGTTAATGCAGTAACTTTAATCCCCTTCTAACTCTTCGCAAATTACAACTATGCATCTTGTCGAATACAATTCACCAATATTTTATTTGAATATGATTTTCTATACTACATTGACGAATATATCTTTTCTTCACACGAAAAGATTCAAATACTAGGAGAAACAAAATTAATAACAAATATTGACCATAAGCTATATCTACATAAAGATCACCTTATTCTACAAACTATCTAAGCTTTAGTCACTGGCTCTAGCTATGTACCATTATTGATTTCTTCATGCAGTACTACAACAGAAACATGGTCCAAATTATAAGTCACATTCATCAATCACTCTTATACTTGCATACCAAGTCTTTTTATCTACCTTGATGAAAACAATGTAACAGGAAAATACTATTGTTGAGTATATGCAAAATTTAAAAATTATTATAGATGACTTGATTTTAATAAATCATCCCTTTAGTGATGAATAAGTCATCATTCACACTCTCAATAACCTAAGAGATAAATACCCAAAATTGACGGTTGCTATTTGAGTGCATGATTCACATATATTATTTAAAAAATTATATGACAAACTACTTATTCATAAAACCTATTTGAAGTGAGAAGAAAAAAAGACATGACCTACGATCATAGCTCAGTTCGACCAAAGATCTAAAGGCAAAGACAACCAAGTCAATCAAAGCAACAAGAACATCAATAAAAACTCAAACAAGATGCATCCTAAACATATGGAAAATAATTTCAACTACTATAAATATCAAGAATGATGGTGCCCTAACAACAACCACTAAAATCAACAAAAAGTCATATGCCAACTATGTGATAAGATTGGCCATACAACTAAGGTATGTCATTCCCGACTAACGCCTAATGACACACCTAATTGGCCTCAAGCAAACATTATGACTACTTCAAATCTTATTCAATCAATCACCTCTAACTTATAGAATCTATCCACTCACTCCAATTATGATAACAACGAAGACATTATCATTGGTAATGATAATGGAATCCTTATCACTCATACTGGTTTCATAACATTTAATTCATATATGAATAATTTTACACTCGATGATATTTTATGTATCTCAAATAAAAAAAAATTATTTTTGTTTCTCAATTCAATAAATAAAATAATACTTCTATTGAGTTTTTACTTGACTCATTTTTTATAAAACATCTGAATATAGAGGCATCCTTGGTTAAGGCTAGAATAAAAATTATATCTACGAGTAGTCATCAGCTTCACAAATTACCCAGCCAATCGCTCTTACTTCAATTGTTGCTCCAATTGATGTGTAGCATCACCACCATAATCATCCATCATCCTTCATTCAATAACTAATTTTTCATTACTCCCTTCTAACTTTTAAATCAGGTAAAACTATTACTCATTGTGATTCTTGCCTTAATAATAAAAGTCATAGACCATTTTTTAAAATATTTTTCATATCATGTTCCAAACCACTTAGAAATTATTTACACTAATGTTTGAGACTCTACTCCAATCACTTCGTCTAATAATTTTAGATTTTATATTAACTTCATAGATTACTTTACTAATATATATTTTTTATATCTTTATTTTTTTATTATATATATATTGTTACTAAATATACATTGATGTCTAGGGCCCTTATTGTGATTCTCTACTCAATATTCCCTTCCAAGTTTTAAATCAGGTAAAACTACTACTTATTGTGATTCTTGCCTTAGTAATAAAAGTCATAGGCTATCTTTTCGAATATTTTTCATATATTGCTCTAAATCATTTGAAATTATTTACATTGATATCTGAGCCTCTACTCCAATCATTTCCTTTGATAATTTTAGATTTTATATTATCTTCATAGATTACTTACTAAATATACATGACGTTATCATCTCAAATAAATATATGAAGTAATTGTAGTCTTTATTCATTTTAAAAACAAGATTGAGAATGTTTTTAAGTCTATTATTAAAATAGTTTACTTTGACGGAGGAGGTGAATACCAAACTCTAACAATTTATCGCACATCATGTGTTATATAATATCTCAAGTCATCATCGCACATACCTCAACTAGTTGACTTTGTCAAATGAAAGCACCGGCACATAGTCAAAACTGGTCTCATCCTCCTACACTGAGTCTTCATGCCATCAACCTTTTAGTCAGCAGCCTTTCAAATTACAATCTACCTCATTAACTATATGCTCACCCAAATCCTACAATACCAATCATAATTTTTAAGACTATTTCATAACAACCCCAAACCTTCAAAAACTCAAAATATTTGATTGTTTATGTTATCCCTAGTTGTGCCCCTATGCTTCACACAAGTTAACACCAAGATCTAGGTCATGCATCTTCATGCGGGTGTAAGTGGGTCTTTCAAATTAAGCAAAACTCGGATGGATCTATTGCTAGATACAAAGCACGTCTAATGACCAAAGGATTTCACTAATGAGCATATGTTGATTTTACAGAGACTTTTAGTCAAATTATTAAACTGATGATAATTCAGCTTATCCTTAGTATAATTATCACTTAAGGATGGCATGCATACTAATTAAATGTTAACATTGCTTTATTGCAAGAGACCTGAACTGAAATGTATTTAAGGACCACTTCCTGACTTCATCCATCCTCAATATTCAAACCAAGATTGTAAACTATGGAAAGGTATTTATGAACTTTGTCAAAAAACTTGTTATATCATACTTGGCTCCCTTTTGCTATGAGCTGACTTTGTCAAATCTAAATCCAATAGCTTTTTATTCACATGATAATAAAAGAGACGTACTATATATCCACTAGTTTATGTAGATGATATTATCATTATAGATAATAATTTCATATGTATCAAGTAATTCCTTAAGTAATTGATAGATTAATTCTTCATCGAATACTTAGGAATCTTTAGTTATTTTTTTGAGAGTGGAAGTAACATTCATATTTTCTAAACTTTTTCTAATTAAAAAAAAAACCTTCGACATCTAGTATCACCTGATTATTTCAATTTCACTGCATGTCATTTAGAACTTTTGACTGCATAGCATGATCGAATGCTTGTGGCAAACATTTGGATATGAGGTTATGTGAAAGGGGAAAAAAAAAAATTAAGGGGTTCCACTAGCTTTTAGATGATTACTTTTGGGAGGAAATTTATTTTACACGAAATGATGCAATGGCAGATGGAAACCCAACTCTAGAATATTTTGTACACCATCTCATTCATCTCTAGAATTCAAAAGACAACCAAAAGAACCGTTTTGTCACATCTTGGATTTATAAAAATAATAATAAATTAGTAATTTATTATCTATATTTTGCATAATAAACTCTTTTTATTTACCCTTAAATTCAAATCCTTATTTTTATAATAATAAATGTCCTATTAATAAAAAAAAGACTACATCTTCTTGGTATGATCATAAATCTCTTCCACCCAAGTTTTAGATCTATTACAAAGTAGTAGATTATTTTGAAAATAAATATAAGATAAAAATATATCAGCAATCACACATGCTTCTTGGTATGGTCACAAGTCTCTTCCACCCAAGCTTTAAATCTATTATAAAGTAGTATATCACTTTGAAAATAAATATAAGATAAAAATATATCAGCAATCACACATGCTTGTAGGAACCTCGAAAAAAATCATAAAAATAATCTTTAAAATTTATAAAATATAAATAAATATCAATAATTCAATAAGAAATGATAATATATTAATTTATCATAAAACTCAAGCATAAAAAAAATGATGATAATTTCTTATATAGTAAACAAAATTATGCATGAGCCACATACAACACATACATAATAACTATATAACAAAAGTGTATATCACACCCGATGGTGCACTCTCCCAATAACGAATAAAGAGGCATATTTCACATGATTGGATTTCTCCCAACAGCGGACAAAGATAATACATATCGTACTCCCAACAGCGGATAGAGTGGTATCCCTCGCCCGCCCAAGTGGGGACACATTCCACCCAATAGTAGATGGAGGAACCGTCTAACCATCACGTCTGATGGTTGGCTAATCCCCGAAGTGAATCGCCATACCTGCCCCCGGCAGGGATATATAAACATCCATGATCATTCATTTACACTCATCCATTCACTCACACATGCGTCAAAAAATCAATATGATTAAATATTATAAGAGACCATACTTGATTTAAATCTACTAGACTATGTTCATTGGTGGCTCCGCACTATGATGGGCTTGCAGATCCTTTCACATGTTGTAATTCCAATGTGAACTACTAGCCTAGTCACATCTACTACATGATAATAATCATATCAATATCATAAACTTAAGAAAATAGAAATTCAATAATTATTTTCAAATGACATCTTCAGATAAATCCTTTAAATTTATCAAATTATAAATGTATAAAACATCAATCTCTCAATAGTCCTCAATCAACCAAAACCTTAATTGGAATAGCTCAATGGACTTAAACCAATCTTAATTCAATTATGATATAATAGAACCAACCTTAAATCCATATAGAACCGGACTGGAATCACCCTAGACTAGTCTAATTTAGATTTGATTGATCTCGATTAGGTCATGTAGGTTTGAATTAGTTAAGTTAGTTTGGAATCACCCTAAACCGACATTAACCGATTAAACCTTTCTGATTTAGTCAATTAATGAGCTCAAACCAATAGAGAGAGAGAGAGGAAATTGGACTTTGCTATATAGTGCTAACCCAAACCGAACCAACCCACCTAAGTCTTGGATAGGTCATATATGCTACATAGGCCTGTTCTAAGTGATAAGTTGAGTTGAGGTATAACGGGCTAAATAGAGGAGCAACGATGTGTCTAATGTTAATCACATAGTTAGGTAGGCTTAACTTTATGGACTAGGCTAGGCCTCACTTATATGTTAGGCTGAGCCTTACCACTAAATTAGGCAATGCTTGGCTCACGAGTTAGTAATACTTAGACACATGAGTTGGAGTCGTATTTAACCACATATATTGAGTTATGCCTAGTCACATGACTTGGCTCATGCCTGGCCACATGGTTGGGTCGTACCTGACCATATGCGTTGGGTCATATATGGCCACATAGACTGGATCATAAATAGCCACATGGGCTGGGTCATGCTTGGCCATATGGGTTGGGTCGTACCTTGCTATATGGGCTATGACATATATGACCACATGGACTAGATCATACCTAGCCACATGGGTTGGGTCATGCCCGACCACATGGATTAGGTTGTACCTTGTTACATGGGCTGGCTCCTACCTGGCCACACGGGCTGGGTTATGCCTAGTCACATGAGCTAAGCTATACTTGACCACATGGGTTAGGTTATACATGACCATATGGGGTAAGTCGATCCGATTTGACAAATCAACTTGACTCAAGTCAAATCCCAATTAGACTCCTTTTATCAAATTAGATTTTAATATTTAAAATTATTAAATAATAACTCAAATCCATTAATTAAATATTTTAATTCATGATCTTAAATTTAAAACTAATTACAATATAGAAATTCACACATAATTCTTGAAACATAGATATATCTAATTAAATAAATTAGAACTATTATGCTAATCCAAAAATAAGAATTTTAATAATTAAATCAATATTAAAATTCATTTAAGCTAAAGAGATCAATATAAATCAAATAATCATTTTAACATCACAAATCAATTATCATTATTTACTAAACATGAAATTTTAAAATTAAAACTATTGAATCTTGAATTTTGATGATGGAATCAATTGGTAAATTGTTTGATCAAATCTATATGTTGAGAAAAGTGTGCAGAACTAACTATGATAGCGATCAAGGTATAAAGCAAAATGAAGTCTCGGAGTCGAGAACGAGATTTTGTTAGGAGTTCGAGAGTTCATTGGAAGTCTGGACGTTTGTTGGATGTTCTGTCAGAATTAACCAAGAAGTCCAGAAGCTTACCAAAGAAGCTCGTCGGAACTCGCCAAGAAGATCATCATGAAGTCCAAGAGCTTACCGGGAGTCTGCTGGAACATTACCGAGAGATCATCGGAAGTTCGTCAAAAGATCATCGGAAGTTCGTCAAAAGATCATCGGAAGAAACCTAGACTTACCAAACTTATTTAGCTTAGTGTATGCCTTAAAATTCATAGTTAGCATATAATTGAGGTCAAGATTGGGAGGTAATCCTACTAACTCAGTTAAGGGCCAATTGGGCTCGTAATTGGACTAGTTTGGGTCGAATTCAAGTCCCAACTAGGTTGTTGGACCCTGTCTAGCAATGGCACCACCAGATTGGGGCGATGGAACCACCCAGAGAGTAGTCTCCCAAGTGGTCTGGGTGGTGGTACCGTCGGCAGTTATTAACTATCAAGCAGTGGTACCATCAAAGCTCAATCTCTTAGAACTCTATCAGGCGATGGTATCGCCTAATGTCAAAGTGTCAGGAGGTGGTACCACCCACCGCCAGTACCCCAAAAATCTGGGATGAAACATTTTTTTGCTCTAATTTTGAAGTAATTGGGGCCTATAAATATCCCACCCTTTTTTGCATTAAAGGGCAACAAAGTGCAATCAAAGTATGAAAAAAACTCTAAATGTTGGGGTGTTAAAAGTGTTATAAAAGTGAGAAGAGTCCTCCTCCCTCTCTTTAGCTTTGTAATCATCCAAGAAGAGGTGTGAGGCTTGTAAGGGTTATCTCCTAAACACGTGAAAAGAAGAACACGTTGTAAAGAGGACCCCCTCCTCTTAGTGTCGTTCTTGATCATAACAATTGGTATCAGAGTTCTTGATCCTAATAATTGGTATCAGAGTGAGGTCACTCTCATTTTGGTTTGAAACCCAAGAGAGATGACATTTGCCAGCAACCAAGAGGATCACTCAACTCAATCACACATCCACTCATGTTCAATGGGACGAATTACACCCATTGAAGACTATAATGAAGATTTTTCTAATTTTTATAGATTTTGAGTTATGGAACATTGTGGAAAATGACTTTCAAAGGTCTTCCCTTCCAATGAATAATTGGAATGAGTTGAGAAAAAGATTTTTTCTTTAAATAAAAAGACTATAAATACCTTGTTTTGCGCTTTAGATAAAAATGAGTTCAATCATGTGTCTATTTGTGAAATGACTTTTGATATTTGGCACATATTTGAAATCACTCATGAAGGCACTAGTAGAGTAAAGGAGTCTAAGAAAAATATTTTAGTTCATACTTATGAATTGTTTCGGATGAAGCCAAGCGAAACTATTGTTGACATGTACACCCGTTTTACGGATATCGTCAATAGTTTAAAAGCTCTTGACAAATATTTTTTGAACTTTGAACTTGTTAATAAAATATTTAGATCCCTTCCTAAGAGTTGGGACCCTAAAGTAATGGCTATTCAAGAGGCCAAGGATTTGAATAATTTTTCTCTCAAAGAACGTATCGAGTGATTAATGACCTATGAGATGACTTGCAATGCTCATGAAGAGCTTGAAAACAATCTTCCAAAAAAAGGAAGGATATGATACTAAGAACTCATAAAGACCACTTGAAAGAAAGTTCAAGTGATGAGGACTATGATAATGACTTGACACTCTTGACAATAAAGTTCAAAAAATTCATAAAGAAAAATAAATTTAAAAATAATACTAAAAATAAAGTTGAACCAAGAAAGAACAAGTTATATGCTATGAATGCAAGAAGCTAGGGCATTTCAAAAGCTAATGTCCCTAAGTGAAGAAGAAACAACCAAAGAAGAAGAATGTGCTCAAAGCAACGTGGGATGATTCAAGCGATTCAGAAGATGAAGAACAAAGCAACAAAGAAATCGCCAACTATACACTAATGGCCATCAAAGATGAGGTAAATAGTTTATTAGATATAAATTTATCTTTCGATGAGCTTTTAAGTGTTTTTCATGAATTGTTTAATGAATGTAGAATAATGAGCAAAAAGTATAATTCCTTAAAAAAAGAGCATGCCACTTTAAATGTTGAATTTAAAAAACTTAAGTATGATAATCCGTCCTTGCCTATATGCACTAAGTGTGAACACTTAGAGGTACTTAAGAAAGAAAACTTACTACTCAAAGAAATCTTGAAAAAGTTTAAGGTTAGTAGCAAGTCCTTAAACATGATCTTTGCTAATAAGGGTCACATTCATAGAAGAGGCGAAATCGGATTTGTGAGTAGCTCTCACCAAAATCTAACTACCTTTATTAAAGGCTCTACCTAGCATGTATCACCTCACACCAAATGTAACTTTTATTGCAAACTTGGACATGTTATTTATAAATATCCATTTAAGAGATATAGTTCATATAAATTGATTTGGGTTCCTAAAGGAACCTCAAATAACTCAATGCAACATGATAAATTGAGTAGATTGATTTATGAGGCACCCATGGTCAAGTGGTTGCCTAAAAATCATCCTTTCTTATAGAAGAATTTATCATTATAAGCTAGGAGCAAGAGATGATACCTTGATAGTGAATGCTCAAGGCACATGACCAGAAATCTATCCAAATTCTATAAGCTCACTAGCCTAGACGAAGGAGATGTCACCTTCGGAGACAACAAGGGTAAAATCATTGGCAAATGAACCATAGGTAACAAATCCAACTTTTTGATTCAAGATATGTTGTTAGTTGATGGCTTAAAACATAATCTTTTAAGCATTAATCAATTATATGATAAAGGATATATTATTAGATTTGAATCCAATGCTTACATTATTGAACAACTACACAAAAACATATCTATGATTGTCATAAAATAAAATAATATATATACTATTGACATTAATGATCTTTGTAAAGAAATATATTTTTCAGTTATGAATGACGATGCTTGGCTTTGGCATAGGAGATTAGGTCATGCTAGCATGAAACTAATCTCTCAAATCCAATCCAAAGAACTTGTAAGAGGTATTCCTAACATTAAGTTTGTTAAAGATAATGTGTGTGATACTTATCAACTAGGAAAATAAATAAAATGTAGTTTTAAATCAAAGAATTAAATAAGCATATCTAGACCTTTGCAATTGATCCATATGGATTTGTTTGGACCAATTGATATAACAAGCCTAGGAGATAGCAAATACGCCTTTGTGATTGTAGACGATTATAGTGGATACACTTAGATATACTTCTTGACACATAAAAGTGATTGCTTTAGGTATTTTTTTAAGTTTTATAAACTTGTTCAAAATGAGAAAGGCTTTATGATTTCATCAATTCGGAGTGATCACGGTGGTGAATTTTAAAATCATGATTTCTAAAATTTCTGTGAATCTAATGGATACAACCATAATTTTTCTACTCCAAGAAATTCTCAATAAAATAGAGTAGTAGAAAGAAAAAATAGGAATTTACAAGAAATGGTAAGAACCATCTTAAACGAACATAGCCTACCCAAATATTTTTAGACCAAAGCCGTTAATACAACATGCTATGTCATAAATAGGATTCTAATATGATCATTACTTTCTAAAACTCCTTATGAATTATGAAATGATAAAAAACCTAATGTTTCATACTTTAAAATTTTCGGTTGTAAATGTTTTATCTTGAATGAAAAAGATTTCTTAGGAAAATTTGATGCAAAATCGGATGAAGGCATTTTTTGAAGTTATTCTTCTATTTCAAAAGTTTTTCATGTCTTTAATAAAAGAACTTTGGTTATAGAAGAATTTATTCATGTTATCTTTAATGAAGTCTCTAAATTTAAGAAAAATGATCTTAATGATGATATCAATTTGGATGCTTTGAATTTAAATGAACCTTCTTATCTAGCTAGCAACTTGGATACATCTTCTTTCGAAACATCCTTACGTAAGGAATGGAAGTATATAAATGCTTATCCTAAGGAGCTAATCATATGAGACACATCAAAGGGGGTTTAAACTCGTTTTTCTTTTAAAAAAATTTATGCCAATGCCGCTTTTCTTTCTCAAATTGAACCAAAATGCATTCATGAAGCCTTGAAAGATTATTCATGGGTTATCGTAATGCAAGAAGATTTGAACTAATTTGAGATAAATGAGGTGTGGGAGCTTGTTTCGAGACCAAATGACCATTTAGTTATTGGTACTAAATGAGTCTTTAGAAACAAGCAAGATGAATTTGGTATCGTGGTTAGAAACAAGGCTAGATTAGTGGCCAAGGGTTTCAACTAAGAAGAATGTATCGATTATGAAGAAACCTTTGCTCTTATGGCAAGATTAGAAGCCATAAGGATGCTCCTTACCTATGCTAGTAGTAATAATTTTAAACTATTTCAAATGGATGTCAAAAGTACTTTCTTAAATGACTTTATTTCCGAAGAAGTGTATATTGAACAACTACTCGGATTTGAGAAATTTTTTTTTCTAATTATGTGTTTAAGTTAACTAAAACTCTCTATAGATTAAAACAAGCCCTAAGGGCTTGGTATGAGAGACTTAGTTTCTTTCTTATCCAAAATAATTTCTTTAAAGGCAAGATCGATACCGTATTATTTATTAAAAATTTTAAAAATAACATTCTTGTTGTTCAAATTTATGTTGATAATATTATTTTTGGTTCTACAAATGAATCTTTATACGAATCATTTGCCAAGAGCATGAGCCAAAAGTTTGAGATGAGTTTAATGGGTGAACTAATATTCTTTTTAGGCTTATAAATCAAACAACTTAGTGATGATATCTTTCTTAGTCAAACTAAATATGTATTAGATTTGCTAAAATAGTTTAATATAGATGATTCAAAAGCCATAAGCACTCCTATGAGTACCTCCACCAAGTTAGATGTTGACAAAAGTGGAGAAAGCTTTGATAAAAAAACTTATAGGGGTATGATAGGTAGTTTACCATATCTCACTATAGCTAGACCGGATATTATATTTAGCATAGGCCTTTGTGCTAGATTTCAATCTAATCCTAAGCTATCTTATCTTAAAGCCATCAAAAGAATTCTTAGATACCTTAAAGGAACCTCTAATCTAAGATTCTGGTATCCAAAATCTGAGAACCTTGAATCAAAAACTCGCCGAAAGAAACCTAGACTTATCAGACTTCTTAGTGTATGTCTTAAAATTCGTAGTTAGCACATAATTGGGGTTAGGATTAGGAGGTAATCCCACTAATTCAGTTAGGGGCCAACTTGGCCCATAATTGGACCAGTTTGAGTCAAATTCAAGACCCAACCAGGTTGCTAGACCCTGTCTGGCAATGGCATTGCTAGACTAGGGCGGTGGAATCACCTAGGGAGCAGTCTCCCGCGATGGTACCGCCCAGACTGGGTAGTGGTACCACCGGTAGTTATTAACTGCCAAGCGATGGTACCATCAAAGCTCAGTCTCTGAGAACTCTATCATGCAGTGATACCATTAGACTGGGTGGTGGTACTGCCCAGTGTCAGAGTGTCAGGCTATGGTACCGCCCAGTATTGACGGTGGTACCGCTAGTACCTCGAAAATCCAAGATGAGACACTTTTTTGCTCCAATTTTGAAGTCATTAGAGACTATAAATACCCCACCCTTTTTTGTATGAAGGGGCAACAAAGTGCAATCAAAGTATGAAAAAAACTCTTTTAAGTGTTGGGGTGTTAAATGTGTTGTAAAAGTGAGAAGTGTCCTCCTCCTCGCTCTCTTTAGCTTTGTAATCATCCAAGAAGATGTGTGAGGCTTGTAAGGGTTATCTCATAAACCCGTGAAAAGGAGAAAACACTATAAAGATGTGGTTGGTCTTTGCTTATTAAAGGAGGACCATTAGTAGATGCTGGTGATCTCAACAGAGGAGGAATTGGAAGTGGATGTAGGTCATAACGACCAAACCACTATAAATTTCGGTGTGTTCTTTCCTTATTACATATTCTCTTTACTGCATTCAAGTTTACATAATTGTAAATTGTTCAATCCCCTCTTCTCTACCCATTTAAAGTAAAACAAACGGTTTGTGTGGAAGTCAATTTTTATCGTACGAAAATTTTTGAATCAACGTGATTTTTCTACTGCACTAATTCACCCCCCCCTAAAATTATAACAATCTCAACATCAATATTTCAAAACATAAACCAAAGCTAATTAAAAAAGAAAGGATCCTACCTCTCATCGATTATCCTTTCCTCGATATCATCTTCTCGGGAAGTCCTTTCCTCAATCCTCCAATTATTAGGCTTGGTGAGGAATGAGAGATGAGTAGCCCCCTTTATATAGGAGAAGATGATATCTTCCCGAAAGTTAAGTAATAATTTAATTTTTATTTTTAATTTATCTTTATTTTACTTTTACATTCAAGGAGAGTAATATAATATTCATTTCTTATAGTTCACACACAAAAATTGAATGTAAACTAGTTACTTCCTAAATATCAAATCACTCATTAGGAAATAAATTAATTAATAATTTATTAATTAGTAGAATTTCTAACTTATCCACGTGATTAAGGAAACCAAATTTAATTATTTCCATAACTATATTTCCTTAACTATAGTACATAAATATAGAAGTTAATAATAAGGTAATACATTATTTATAGTAATTAATTTATTTTAAGGGATAAATTATCGGTGATTACATTTTTTTAGAAAAATTAATATAAATATAAGATAATAATGTATTACCCTATTATTAACTTCTATATTTGTGTACTATAGTTAAGGAAATAATTAAATTTAATTTCCTTAATCAAGTAGATAAGTTAGAAATTCTATTAATTAATAAATTATTAATTAATTTATTTTAAGAGAGAATTTATCTGTGATTACAATATTAATCTAAATGATTGGGTGAGATGTGTTCCGCTTTATCTATGACTGTCGTATATAAAAAACAAAGAAAATCTCATGATGCAGAAACATGACCTTTCTTATTTGTTTGAGTAAAAGGCAGTTGTTTCAAGCAACAAGTTGTATTATAAACTCAAAAACCAATACATTCAGAAGAAAATTATCCTAAAAGCACCTATTTTTGAAGTCCTAAATATTGTGGAAAGTTATGGAGTAGATGTCATTCATACCGTTGCTCTGATTATTTCTTCTCCTGTTGGTACTTGACACCATATTTTGACTTCGGAAGGTCATCATTGTTGTCAAATCACATAATTGAGCAATCCATGGAACAAGAAAGTGGATATGTTCCACCCAAAAATAATTTGGTCTAAGGAGAGGATAAATATGTGTGCACATAATAATGTGTGGTGAGGAAGATGACTTGCGATTTGGGCATGCATTTTTAAGCCAACTTGACTGGGTAAGAGCTGAAATTGAAGGTTGCTTATGAGAGATGGCCAATTGAATTCCGACGCCAATAATTGCTTTCCCATCAGCTCATCCATAACAGGCCAAACTAAGGATTGTTTGTGGTAGGCCACTCCAGCTCATGAAATAGTGAACACTGAAGGAGAAGGCACTGTTTGATTTGTCCTTCATAAAGCTGAAAAACAAACTGCAGGATTCTTTCAATTATGGAGGTTTTCACTCGTCCTCAGTACAGGATTCTATAGCTTAGTTGTATGAGTCCATCCATTCGTCAAGCTCAAATATATATATATATATATATATATATATATATATATATATATGTATATATATATATATATATGTATATATATATATATATATATGTATATATATATATATATGTATATATATATATATATGTATACATATGTATACATATATATATACATATATATATGTATACATATATATATACATATACATATATAAATATATATACATATACATATATATATACATATACATATATATATACATATATATATATATACATACATATATATATACATACATATATATATATATACATATATATATATATACATATATATATATATATATATATATATATATATATATATATATATATGAAATCATTCGAAACATATCAAACTGGACCAGATTTATTTTATTCGTGATAACATCCAACTTTGAGTACAAGGCGGAGGAAGAACGACGACAGTAATAGTTCATTTATTATGGAGTCACAGTAGCAGCAAGACTCATTTATTGAAGCAGCAGTATCAGTCCAGGAAGTCTAGTTTGGTGCCAGGTAAACTCCGATGGCATCAATCACGACGCCCTCACGTCCAAAGAAGCCAATGATCTTGCCGGCGGCTACAGGAAGAGAGAAAGGTTTTCCGCCACTGGTGCCGAAAGGTCCATAGCTTTCCTTGTTGGTCCTCAGCGTCAGGTTCCTCACCAGAGTGGTTTCCAATATCGTATCCACAGACCCCTCGACGCCCACAAGATACTCGTCCTCTTGCAGAGGAATCTGAACAACGAGACTTTCTGTCATTGAGGTACAACCAATCGATGATGTTAATTAGGAGGAAGATGACGAGGTGGACGAACCTCGTAGGTAATGCCAAGGGGGCCGCCGTAGTACTTGGTCTCCGTCTGACCATTACGGGTGAAGGTGATCGCGATGGCGTCGATGGCGTCTATGGCGCGAATCTCGATGTTGATGATGCGGTCGGCAGGCCCCATGTCCCATTCAGACCCTCCGTTGCCACCCCACAGCCCCACCTTGATCTCTCCCGCCTGCACGCATGCACGACACCATCACGTTATATACCACCATGCATCAAAACCTTGCACAGCAGGAAATGGATCAAGAGAAAGAACCATTTGCATGTAGATATGGATGTGTGTGTGGACAAGAAGAAGAAGAAGATGACGATGATGATGCACGTCCTTCCTCTGGGACCTATATTACATTGGCGGGCCCATAACCATCTTCCTCAAATAAAACGTTAAACGTGTAGTACCTACGTAAACGTGAAACTCGTGATCGCTACCTACACAAGTGCAACAACACAGTGCATGCAAATAAACGCCATTACGTTATAAACCATGCATCGAACCTTACACAGTGCAACAACACAGACACAACTTGCACAGCAAGAATGTATAAAGAGAACGAACGACGTCACGGAGGCAAAGCCTCCTCTCTCACCATTTGCAGACTCCTTTCTTTTGCCCAGGAAGAAACTTAGGGATGACGGTGGTTGCTGCACGTCCTCCCTCTGGGAAGAGGATGGGGGTATTTATAGCCCTCCAAGGTTAACATGTGCCTACATAAACGTGAATCTCGTGATCGACCCACATCAGGTTCTGCAAGCGATGAAGTCAAAAGAAACACCTACAAGGGCTGAATTGGAGATGATGATCCCTCTCCATCTCATCCTTCGTAACACTTGGGTGTCGGCCAAGGATGGAAGCTGAGGTACGTAAACGTGAATCTCATGGTCATCTTAGCCATCTCACGTTGGATGGCTTGGCAAGCATCTACGTCGCATATGTCCTTCCATGGCGGAAATGCTAAGCTGCACATTCTGCATGCAGAACCTTAAAGACTTGTGAGCGTACGAAAGTTTGGTGTATGGCTGCCAATCTTCACTCAAAGGGCCTGAACGTAGCATATAATGCATACTCCCTTCCCTTGTGCTCGTTCGGTCGACGGTACAGCTTTTAAGTGGTTTATTGGAATGGATGTCAGAATATAGCTTCATAGTTTACATCACCATTATTTATATTATCAAAAGAGTGTAATTTTTTCATTTCCAATCGTAATCATTTAATTTTTTTTTCTTCCTTCTTTCTTTCTGATTAAGATTAATTAATCTATAATCCTACCTACTTTTCTTATGAGTAAAAAATCACAGGATCTCGAAAACATACATAAATATAATTTTTTTAATTTAAATCGACTCTCTTGATGTAAATATAAGGCACATCACATGGTAATTTTTTATTTTTTTTCCTTCTTTTCTTTTTTCTTGTTGTTTTTTATTTCTCCTTATAATGCACCAACAGCAATCCAACCCCCCCTTTTTTTTTCTCCCAGTTGGTGCCTTCTTTCGATTTTTTTTTCTTCCATTCTTTTCTTTTACCGTTTTTTATTTATCCATATAACGCAGCAACAACAACCCACCTTTTTTTTTTCTTATTTCTTTGCACTTTTTTTTTTCTTCTGGTTGGTGTCTTGTATATCCATTTTAGATTTTAATTGTTTTTCGCTTTCATTCTTTTCATTCTTTTCTTTTTTTTTTTGCTTCTCCTTATAACGTACCAACAACAAATATATATTTCTGCTTATAATTTTATATTTTATATTATCTTCATAGGTTACTTACTAAATATACATAGCTTTATCCTCTCAAACATATATCTGAAGTAATTATAGTTTTTATTCATTTTAAAAAGATGATCGAGAACGTTTTTAAGTCTATTATTAAAATAGTTTACTCTGATGGAGGAGGTAAATATTAAGCTCTAATAATTAATCGCACATCATGTGCTATATAATATCTCAAGTCATCATCGTACATATCTCAATTATTTGACTTTGTTGAATGAAAGCACGACATATAATCGAAACTGATATCATCCTCCTACACTAAGCCTCCATGTCATCAACCATTTGGTCAGCAGCCTTTCAAATTACAATCCACATCATTAACTATATACTCACCCTAATCCTACAACACCAATCATATTTTTTAAGACTATTTCATAACAACCTCGAAACCTTTAAAAACTTAAAATATTTTATTGTTTATGTTATCCCTAGCTCTATACTTCACACAAGTTAACATCAAGATCTAGGTCATGCATCTTCATCAAGTGTAAGTGAATCTTTCAAATTAAGCGAAACTCAGATGGATCCATTGCTAATACGAAGAACATCTAATAACTAAAGGGTTTCACCAATGAGCATGTGTTGATTTTATGAAGATCTTTAATCCAATTATTAAACCAATGATAATTTGACTCGTCCTTAGTATGATTATCACTTAAGGATGGCATGCACGCTAATTTAATGTTAACATTGCTTTCTTGCAAGAGATCTTAACTGAAATGTATTTAAGGACCACTTCTTAACTTAATTCACCCTCAATATCTAAACCAAGTATGTAAACTATAGAAAGCTTTTTATGGACTTTACCAAACTCCAAAACTTGTTATACCATACATGGCTTACTTTTGCTCTTAGCCAATTTTGTCAAATCCAAATCCAATAGCTCTTTATTTATATGATAATAAAAGAGATATACTATATATCCACTAGTTTATGTAGATAATATTATCATCAATGATAATAATTCCATAGATATCAAGCAATTTCTTAAATAATTGATAGATCAATTCTTCATCAAACACTTAGGAATCTTCAGTTATTTTTTGAGAATGAGAGTCACGTTCACAAAAAAAATACCTTCCACATCTAGCATCACTTGATTATTTCATTTTCACTGCATGCCGTTTAGAACTTTTGACTGCATCTCATGATCGAATGCTTGTGGCAAACATTTGGATATGAGGTTATGAGAAAGGAAAAAAAAAAAAAAAAAAACGATTCCTCTGGCTTTTACATGATCACTTTTGGGAGGATAATTATTTTACACGAAATGATGCAATGGCAGATGGAAACCCAACTCCAGAATATTTTGTACACCATCTCATTCATCTATAGAATTCAAAAGACATCCAAAAGAACTGTCGGCAAGATAATATTAATCTAAATGATTGGGTGAGATGTGTTCCACTTTATCTATGACTGTCATATATAAAAAACAAAGAAAGTCTCTTGATGCAGAAACATGACCTTTCTTATTTGTTTGAGTAAAAGGCTGTTGTTTTGTGCATGACACAAGTTGTATTATAAACTCAAAACCCAATACATCCAGAAGAAAATTATCCTAAAATCAACTATTTTGAAGTCCTAAATATTATGGAAAGTTATGGAGTGGATGACATTCATAATGTTGCTCTGATTTTTTCTTCTCCTGTTGATACTTGACACCATGTTTTGAATAGAAATTTCTTCAAGAGATGTGTGTGAGCTTTGATGGTAATGCTGTATGAAGATTCCAAGAACCTTGAGAAGGTCATCATTGTTGTCAAATCACATAATTGAGCGATCCATGGAACCAGAAAGTGGATCTGTTCCACCCAAAAATAATTTGGTACAAGGAGAGGATAAATGCGTGTGCACATAATAGTGTGTGGTGAGGAAGATGACTTGTGATTTGAGCATGCATTTTTAAGCCAACTTGACTGGGTAAGAGCTGAAATTGATGGTTGCTTATGAGAGATGGCCAATTGAATTCCGAAGCCAAGAATTGCTTTCCTATCAGTTCATCCATAACAGGCCAAACTAAGGATTGTTTGTGGTAGGCCACTCCAGCTCATGAAATAGTGAACACCGAAGGAGAAGGCACTGTTTGATTTGTCCTTCATAAAGCTGAAAAACAAACTGCAGGATTCTTTCAATTATGGAGGTTTTCACTCGTCCTCGGTTAAGGATTGGAGTTCAGAAACTTAGTCTTATCCTTCCATTCATTAGATTGTTTTTGATCCAAAACTTTGTTTCTTTTTTGAATTATAAGAAAAAGTAACTCTGCAGGATTCAACTATTCAAAAGAGCACTGTTTTTTTTTTGGTACACTTCTATTTGATAAGTTAGTAGGAGAGTTCCTCGTCCTAGTATTTCTTTTCTATTAGCTAATATATATCATCAGAATCCAAGTAACTATATTATATATATCATATTCAAATTGTTTGATTCGAGCCTGATGGGTTAGCTGGATAATAACTCTATTTGATCTATACTACTGACCAAAATTCTTAAACTAGAGTTAATATTATATACTCATTAGACCCATATGAGCCAATCATAGTCTTTGCCCACTTCCGATGTGGGACTATTTGGGGTGTTACAATTCCTACATAAACAACCACCGTATGAAGAACTCATTGACAAAGGCTTTTTGCATTTAACATGATTTTATATATCCTTTTTATTGCTACAAAAGGGTCTAACTTTTGGTTGAGAATTTTATGAGAAAAATAAGTGTGATATTCAAGTCAAGACTTCGACCCATTTCTCGATGTATGAAGCAGGGCAGTATGATTCTGACTTCCACTAGCATACTACTATTTCAACTAAAGAGGAATTTAATTGAAAGTAGACTTTGCTGATACATTGATACAAGTAATCTTACCTAAAAGATTTGGGTACTCTTGCATTATTCATCTGCAAAGAATAAACCTAGATGCAATCTTATTTACATCATAAAGAGTTTATAAAATAGTAAATTAATTAGTTTAGAAAATGAGTTACGAACAAGTCCTAATAACTCACAATTATAAGTAATTTAGAATATACTAGATGTGTAAGAGAGAAAAAAAAAGGAAGGAAAACTAAGAACGACTAAAGAATAGTTGTAAATCCATAAATGACTAGTGTCGGGTGCATTGGTAAGTCCTGTAGACTTTATATGTGAACTTGTGAATCTAATTTTACCCTCCATAGGTATCTTTATTAGTATGGAGTGTAAGTTGCCCTTCGTTGGCAGTCTACCATAAGTTTTTCAATGCCAACAAGGTGTTCATTATAATGGTTGATGTCAAGGTTAATATGCAAATGCAACCAAGCTTGGAGTATTATTTTTCCCTTAATAAAGTTATAATTATGATAAAATTAGAGCTCAAATCATGAAAAATATTATAGTAATGATGATTGTTTAACAACCTCATAAGAGTGGCCACTATAGCCTCTATAGTGATCGGCCTCGAGAGTACGTTATTTCTATGATATCTATGATGTCTCCAACATGAATCTTAATGTTGGCGATAAGCAAGCAAGACCACCCATGTTGGGAACATTTAAAATATGCATTGAGAGTATAAAACATATCTTAAATGTGCTTTGATGGTTGATAATTTTTTTTTCAAATCTTATTTAGTTTAGATGTTGCATCGCAAATATCCAAATGCTAATAATAATGAAATTTTTCAAAATTTTTAAAATATCCTATGATATTGTCTAAAAACATAAGATTATCATTATATAATAGATATCACAACCCTCATTTTCTCTCCCATTTTCTTGATTTCTATTATCAATAACTCCTCTCAAATGTCTTATATATGAAATACTATTTATTTATTTTTAAACATTTTATTATTATGATTATATTTTATATTTTTTATAAACATGGGTCATACATAAAATTTTGTAATATTACACATATTCATTTATTTTATTTATTTAAATAAATAAATATATTTATTTTCAAATACATATTAAAAATATTAGAAGGATAAATTTTATCATATAATATTTAATAAACTTTTAAAATATAATCTTACCAAATAATATTTAGGTCAATGTATATTTAAGGTCCAATTTTAATCTATTATTTATCAAATACTCAAGACATTCCAATAACTATATATTCATTCATAAATATATATTAAAAATATAAATATATTTCCAAACATAATCACAACACAATCAAACATACATATTGTAAATGAACATACAGTAAAGAAAGGAGAGAGGACCTGTCTCTTAGAGAGGTGTTAATTGGGTGGGAGAAGACAAAAGAGAGGAGAAGAAGGAAAAGAGAAAAGGATCTTAGTACCCCAGAGAGAGAGAGAGAGTACTTGTTGCACATCCTCCTCTAGGGATGGGTTGGCTCTTTACTCTTTTGAGAGAAATCATCTCTCCTAATATGTATAAATAGGAGAGGAACATGTTAATGCATTCAAGCTTCTTCAGTAATTTCTTTTCTATCTCTTTTCTAACATGGTATCAGAGCTCTCCCTTGTGGACGTAGGCAGCTCTGCCGAAGCCTTCTGCTGCTCCTCTGGGTGTCGGTGTGGAAGTCGGAAGGACTGGTGTTGACTTTCTTCCTCCACTGTAGTTTCTCCCTATCCTCCTCCCCTTCCGACCCTTCTTTCCCTTCTGTGATCACCTTCACCACCGTCGCCGGCTACGACATCTGTTTCTCTCACAAGAAAAGCAAGAACTGAAGATCCCACAGCCAGCAGCAGCCGACGCCAACCTCTCTACCTTAATGCAACTCTACGATCGCTTCCTGGCCAGCAATAGCTGCTGGCACACAACCCAAACCGCTGCGAGATTCCTCACCACTAGGAAGATCTCCTTATGCCCAAGTATATTGGGAAGAACATCTTTAGAAGAACTGCTCCCTACAGATAGAAGAACTGCCTCCTCTTTCTTGTCCGGTAGGAAAGGGTAGCGCCGCTGCTTACCTCTCCTCCGGTGCCTGCAGGCGTCTTCTTCTGCCTCTCCGACTCCGTCACCTGCTGCCTCTCAGAGCACCGCAGTTGGTCCGAACTCACCGACCGCTCAGCCACCTCCCGCCCTTGCAAGAACCTTGCCTACTTTCCCATCCACTGCGCTGCCATGGTGGCTGCCGTCCTCCATTTGCCCGAACCGTTGCCTCCGTAGCACTAGCCGCCACTAGTCTTCTTTACCGTGGTGGCAGCTTCCTCTACTGTGGCCGCTTCTAGGCTCCCCGCCGTAGTTTCTCTGCCACAACAATCTTCGTTGCCATAGCAATCTTCGATGCAATAGGAGTTTTCAGTAGCTTCTACAGCCGCAGCAATCTGTAGCAGCTGTAGTCTTCAGCAGCAGTCTTCGCTGTCGTAGCAATCTTCGCAGTAGCAGTAGTCTTCAGTAGTTGTAACAGCTTCTGCAGCCACAGCGATCTGCAGCTGCAGCTGCAGCTACTCTTCTCACTCATTGCCTCCCCCACTTCATCCATCTACCGTGAAGGGGGCTGGGATGTCTTTATCTTCTTCTGATATTCCAGTTCCTATTTCTACAGGGACTCATAGTTCTTCTCCTATAGGGCTTATCTCCATCAATGCTACCACACTAATCTCTTTCAAGTTATCAAAGAGTGGCAACTATGCGTCCTAGCGGGCTCAATTTTCTAATCTCTTATTTGGATACGACTTACTAAGTTACGTTGATGGCTCCTTTAGTTGTCCGCCAACCATGCTCAACATCCTTGGAGAACATAGTCCAGTACCTAATCCAACTCACAAACTATGGTTGCGTCAAGATCGTCTCATCCTCCAAGCTATTCAAGCCTCAGTTACTAAATCCGTTGCTCCATTGATTTCTGCATGTATGACTACTGCCAATGCGTGGTCTAAACTACAATCAGCCTTGACAAATCATTTGCGTACTCGCAAGCGCAGTCTTCTATCCAAGCTGATGGTGACCAAACAAGAGGGAAGTACTATCACTGATTATCTATAAAATATCAAAGTTATCATCGATGACTTGGCTTTGATTGGTCATTCTCTATGTGATGAGGAGACATCATTCATACCCTAAATGGTCTTGGAGATGACTACAAATAATTGGTGGCTGTAATTTGGGCACGTGACTCACCAGTCTCCTTTAAAGAACTCTATGACAAGTTGACTGACTATGAGATATATTTAAAGCATGCGGACAAACTGCTCGGACCATCTATCACAACTCAAGTCAGTTATAAGTCTAAGAGGAAGAACACTAGGTACCCTCTGAACATCACCAAAGGTATTCTTGATCCTATGGGTCCCATGCAACACCCCCCTTATCCTCCTAACTTCTTGCAAAGTGGCAACTTCAATACTCGTCCACCTTGGCATCCTGCCCCTTCAAGCCACCAACAATGGGTAGTCTGCTAGCTATGTGATAAAATCGAATACTCCGCTAAAGTTTGTCGGTCTTGACCCTGCCTTCCTGCTCCATCACACTAGCCTCAGGCAAATCTCCTCACTACTCTGACGACTAGCCAGCCCAGCTAGATTGTGAACTCTGTCGCTTCCTATCACATCACCTCTTATCTTCAGAATTTGTCTCTCCACAATCCCTATGGTGGCGATGACGATATCAACATCGGTGACGGTAATGACCTTCCTATAAGTCATACTAGTTCCACAACGTTTACTTCTAATACTACTACATTTACACAGATGATGTTTTAAGTGCCCCTAATATTAAACGCAACCTTATTTTTGTTTCTTAATTTTGCAAAAATAATAATACTTCAATTGAATTCTTTCTTGATTCCTTTCTTGTTAAGGACTTGAGCACGGGGGCATCCTTGGTCCAGGGCCCGAATAGAGGAAACATTTACGAATGGCCATCAGCTCCATAAATAACCTAGCCCACTATTCATTTTTCCGTTGCAGCTCCAGTTTATATGTGGCATCATCGTCTTGGTCATCTCTCGTCCCTTATTCAGCACAAATTACTTTCTAGTTTCTCTCTTCCTATTTCTAAATCACATAGTTCTATAATGCATTGTGATGCATGTCTTATTAAAAAAAGTCATCGAAAGCCATTTGACCCATCTTCCATTTCCACCTATAAATTATTTAAAATCATTTATACATATGTTTGGGGCCCTACCCCAATCTTGTCTTTTGATAAATTCAAATTTTGTCATTTTTGTAGATCACTTCACTAAGTACACATGGTTATATCCTCTTCACCATAAATTTGACGTTTCGATCATCTTTCCCACTTTTCGAAAGTTGGTCGAAAACCACTTTCAGTCTACCATCAAAACGGTTTACTCTAATGGTGGTGGTGAATATCAAGCCCTGGCGTCCTATCTCTCAGCTTGTGGTATCCAACACCTCAAGTCTCCCCCGCATACTCCTCAACTTGTTAGCTCCGCTAAACGCAAACATCAGCATATAGTAGAAACTAGGCTCACACTTCTCTATCAGGCCTCCATGCCTTCAAACTTTTGGACGGAAGCCTTTGAAACTGCCGTCTACCTTATTAATAAAATGCCTACGCTAGTCCTACAATACTAATCCTCATTTGACACACTATTTCATAAACCCCCAAACCTTCGTAAACTCAGAGTATTTGGTTGTCTATGTTATCCATGGTTTAATCTCTATGACTTTCACAAGTTAACATCATGATCTAATCCTTGCGTTTTTATAGGTTACTCTCTTGAACATAATGCTTTCCACTGCTATAATCTCCACACTCACAAAATTTTTATATCACGTCATGTTATTTTTGTTGAGTATGTCTTTCCTTCTCACAAACATACCTCTCCTATCATGCAGACCACGTCATTAACCATTTCTCATTCGGGTATACCTCCGATCCAACTGGACGAGCCTCCCATGACATCGTCCAGTTCCTCCTCTCATGATCTTGTTAGAACCACTACAGATTCTAAACTTGGGGTTGATCTCTTTAGGAGATCGGCCTCCTTGGAACTTTATAGGGGTTCCTCCATCCAAGTTGCTACTCAAAGGCTGCAGAAAAGATTCATCTATTGCTTGTGAAAAGAGGAGGAATACATGACTATTTATAGGGCTTCTAAACCCTAACTCCTAATAGGACTCCTACTCAAGACTCCTATTCCTTTACAACTCCTTATTATTCTCTAAGAAACAACCTCCTAACCCTAGCCGGCCTCTTCACCTCTTTAATAGGGATCGGCTTAGGTAGGTTTTACATGAATGTCCCTCTCAATTAGGACTCTCCAAGCTAGAGTCCTAACAGACCCACCCTCTTCAAATCAGTCTTGTCCTCGAGGCTGATGATTCATGAATTCTAGGAATTTGATCTTCAAGTCGTCATAATTCTCCCAAGTGGCATCTTCTATTGGTAGGTTCGCCCACTGTATTAGTACTTCATTAGTGGGTCGTCGTCGTCGAGTCACGATCCGTCGATCAATAATGGCACTTGGCTGGGTTTGGAGTTCTCCTTGGGTAGTCTTATTTGGTGGGTGGCTTTGGACTGTCTCCAAGCACCTATTTACAACTTTCGTCTGGCCATCGGTTTGTGGGTGATATGTCGTACTCCTTTTCAATTTAATACCCTATATATGGAATAACTTTGTCCAAAATCTGCTTGTGAAGATGCAAGTAGAATTTGTCACAAGCATAATGCATCCCTTATAGTGTAATTCTTTTGAGTCACAATTGTAATGAGCCACGGAGCTTGGTGCTTCCTCCAATTTTTTTATAATCTTACTAGTCTCTGAATCTTCCTGCCATTCCATCTTAATATCCTCAAGGAAGTTGCTGGTCGGAAGTGAAACGACCAAAACTTTAGCTTGCTCGGGTAGTTGCGAAAGCGCATATGCAAGAACATTCTCTTTCCCCTTTTTATAAGTTATTTCATAATCAAATCTAAGAAGTTTTGTTACCCATTTTTGCTGCTCAGGGGATGATATCTTTCGCTCCAAAAAGTACTTGAGGCTTTTATGGTCAGTTTTAATTTGAAATCGTCGACCAATCAAGTAGGGTCTCCACCTCATTGCTGCGCGCACAATGGCGAGCATCTCCTTATCATATGTTGACTTATTTTGATGGGAGGGAGATAATGTCTTGCTAGTGTATGCGAGTGGTCGACCATCTTGTTGGGAAATCTTAGGGGTGACATCACATGCGCAGCGGAAGAACAAGAAAACAAAATCCCCGATTCCCAAAGAGATGTTCGTCGTCATGCGAAGATTGGTGCGCAAAATCCGTGAAACTGAAAACTGCATATAGAATAGATTATGTTACTTAGGGAGATCGTATATCCCTATTTTCTTGCAGATCCTTAGGAGAGGGTGAAGGAGGTCAAGCGTCCTCCTCTCTAGCGGTGATCCACATAGTAGGGCTGCAACGACGCTCCTCAAAACTCCAAGCCTACTTTGAGGTGGAGAGGGGGAGGAGAATAGGAGAGGCAAGCAAAGGCTCTAGCCTATGAGGCTTTGAATCCCTCCTATTTATAGAGGTCCCCTGTCAAACCCTAATAGGTCCTCCCCTAGTGGGTATTGGATTTGCATCCAATAAGACAAGGGCTCCGTCGGATATCTCATATCAGAACCTCTACTCATCGCAATACCTACAATATGTGTGTGACCCTTTAGGCCCAATATCAAGCTGGCCATGAGTCATACCTGTCAGAACTCCTTCTAACTTAGTGAATTATTATCTCTGTAATAATTCACTTGACTTATCGACTACGGACGTACTAGGCCACTACGTCGTAGTCCCCAGACGATACAGGGAAATATAATCCATTGGACCTGTCTATCCTCAATTACCGTGTACCTATAGTCCCTCATCCATCTAATATCCCAGAGACCGTATATCGAGCATGGTGCTGTTAGACCCATATGGTTTCTACTCGAGTCTTGCTCTAATCGGATTCTCCCAAAGAACTCTTTCTCTCTCAACTCAAATGACCCTGGCTAGGGATTTGTTTGAGCAAGAACATATAGGATATTCCTCTCATGACGCCGAGAGTGAATGATCCTCTATCGACACTCAATAACCCTCGTAAGGTCGACTACCACTCCCAATGACCAGTTGTACTAGATTTGGGACAGCTAAACCTATAAGTCTAGTATCAAAGAGTGGAGCACTCATACAGGACATCCTTGGTGTCTCAAGTCTAAGGACCAGATATACCACTAGGACTACGGAATCACTGTTTGACAATAAGGCATCATCAACCATCCAGCATTCCGTAAGCGGATCAATCAGTGAACTCATTCTCCAATGAGCACCTGTACTGTATCCCTAGTGTCCCTACACGAGTAGCTATGATACTAGCTGCATCCATCATATGGATGGGTATACAGCACACCAGTCTGTCCGGTTATGACGATGTCCCTCTCGAGTAACCTATGACCGGGATTATTTAGGATATGTATTTAAAGGTGAATCGATCTCATTATCGTGATCTCATCACGATCCGATTCCCATTGCACAAATCCAAGGACATCACAATATATATATATATATATATATATATATATATATATATATATATATATATATATATATATATATATATATATATATATATATATATATATATATATATATATATATATATATATATATATATATATATATATATATATATATATATATATATATATATATATATGCAATAGTTATAAAGTGATATACGCCAAAATATAATAAGCAAAAAGATTATGTATCAAGTCACACGTGCCATCACTCACGTGATTGGCTTGCTGGGCACCTATGACTATCAATCTACCACTTGACCTAAAGTCAATCACCTATGTATCTGATCCCCATCAGACCCCTGTGACGCTCAAAGACAATCTGAGACGACGGCTTTGTCAGTGGATCTGCAATGTTACCTTCGGATGGAACTCTTTCCACTGCTACATCTCCTCGGGTTACGATCTCTTTGATAAGTTGGAACCTCCTCAGAACACTTCTGATGAGACTCGGGTTCCCTTATTTGACTAATCACCCTGTTGTTGTCGCAATATAAGCTACCCGGCACGACTCCCAAATCTGTGATGAACTTCTTCACCCAGACTCCCTTCTTTGCTGCATCTGATGCAGCAATATACTCCGCCTCTGTGGTCGAGTCAGCAGTAATTTCTTGCTTGGAACTCTTCCAGCACACTGCTCCTTCATTTAAGGTGTACACATACCCTGAATTCGACTTGCTATCATCGACATCAGACTGAAAACTTGAGTTTGTGTAGCCTTTAACCTTAAGGCTACTACCTTCATATACTAGTAAAAGATCCTTAGTCCTTCTCAAGTACTTAAGGATACACTTTACTGCTTTCCAGTGCTCCAAGCCTGGATCCGCCTAATACCTGCTCGTGACACTCAGAGCATGCGCTATATCAGGCCTACTACATAGCATGGCATACATGATAGACCCTATTGCTGAGGCATAAGGTATCATATCCATGTTCGCCCTTTCTTTTAGAGTATTTGGGGCATATTCGTAGAAAGCAATATCCCATGTCTCATCGGTATGAGACCTCTCTTGGAATTTTTCATGCCAAACCATTTGCCAATAGTTTCTATGTACCTGGACTAGGACAAGCCAAGCATCCTCTTAGATCTATCTCTATAGATTCTAATCCCCAAGGTATAGGATGCTTCCCCTAAGTCCTTCATGGAGAAATGTCTCGATAACCAAGCCTTTATTGTGGATAGCATTCCTACGTCATTCACAATGATCAGGATATCATCCACATATAACACCAAAAATGTGATAACGCTCTCACTTACCTTCCTGTACACACAAGGCTCATCTTCGTTCTTAACGAAGTCATAAGATCTGATTGCCTCATCAAATCTTATGTTCCAACTTTGGGAAGCTTGCTTTAGTCCATAAATGGATATAAGCAACTTACACACCTTATCTGGGCAGTTCTTGGACACGAATCCCTCAGGTTGCATCATATACACCTCCTCCTTGAGGTTCCCATTGAGGAATGCAGTTTTCTCATCCATCTGCCAAATCTCATAATCATAGTATGCTGCAATAGCCAATAGAATTCTGATGGATTTTAGCATTGCTACCGGTGAGAAGGTTTCGTCGTAGTCAACACCTTGCCTTTGACGATACCCCTTAGCCACTAGCCTTGCTTTATAGGTCTCTACCTTTCCATCTACTCCGATCTTTTTCTTAAAGATCCACTTGCAACCGATGGGTACAATACCTTCGGGCGCATCAACTATGTTCCAAACCTTGTTGGAGTATATAGAATCCATCTCAGAATTCATGACTTCTTGCCACTTCCCGGAGTCTATACTCATAATAGCCTCCTCGTAGGTATGAGGATCAATATCCTTAACATCCTCTCCTCTAATATGTCCCACATATCTCGTAGGAGGATGAGATACTCTATCAGACCTACGTAAAGTTGAAACTTATGTATTAGGTACTTGAACAGACTCGTGCTGTAGAGTGGTGCTTGAGCTTGGTTCTCCAACCTCGCTCAACTCTGTCCTTGATTCTAACTTATCGGGGTTGTGTCTTTTAACGTAGGCAGGGCAGCCCCAAATCTTAACAACCTTAAGATCAGGCTTCTTCCCTTTTCATATCTCATATGGTGTAGACACTACCAACTTAGTTGGAACTCTGTTCATAAGGTAAGCTGCGGTCTCTAGGGCATATCCCTAGAATAAAATGGGTAGGTCAGCAAAACTCATCATGGACCATACCATGTCTAATAGCGTACGATTCCTCCTTCTAGAGACACCATTGAGCTGAGGTGTATAAGGAGGTGTCCATTTGGATAATATCCCATGGTCTTTGAGGAACTGAGTAAACTATGTACTTAAGTACTCACCTCCTCGATCTGATCGAAGAGTTTTGATACTCTTTCCAATCTGGTTCTCCACCTCATTCTTATACTCTCTGAATTTTTCAAAAGCCTCGGACTTGTACTTCATTAAGTACACATATCCATACCTTGAGAAATCATCAGTAAAGGTAATGAAGTAGGAGTAACCACCAATGGCATGAGTTAACATGGGTCTACATACATCACTATGTATGAGTTCCAACAGCTTAGTGGTTCTCTCTCCAGTTCCACTAAATGGAGAGTTAGTCAGTTTTCCACGAAGGCAAGGCTCGCAAGTTGCATATGACATATAGTCGAATGGATCTAGATATCCATAATTTAGTAACTTTTGAATCATTCTCTCATGGATGTGACCTAACCTACAATGCCATAGGTATGCACTGTTCACCTCGTCTCGTTTCCTCTTAGACACTTACATTCATGATATGTGGAGTAGTGTCTAGCATAAACAAACCTTTATGCAATATTCCTCTCGCCAATCTCCCCTCGGCTTTGCTAGAATTTACAATAAATTGTAGATATTATAAGCAATACTGGTATCCAATACCAATGCACTATCACAAAAATCTGACAATTGGAGATTGATCATGAATGTACCTGAAGCTTCTCCAAGCTTCTATTTCGCCCTTTCTGCAAGGTACTCTTTGTAGTTCCTTTTCCAGTGCCTATCTTTACCACAGTGGAAGCACTGACTTTTGTCCTTTGCTAGGTCTTTCTTAGCAACCTTTGCTTTACCTAGTTTGCCCTTGCCCTTTCCCTTCTTAAGGGACCTTTCTGTTTTCCTTTTCTTTCTGGTCTCACCAGTGTAGAGAACTGACTTCTCTTTCTTGATAGTACTCTCTGCCTCCCTCAACATATTGAGGAGCTCTGGGAGAGTCACCTCAAGCTTGTTCATATTAAAATTTATTATGAACTGTGAAAAGGAATCTGGTAGGGACTGAAGCACAATGTCCACACTCAAGTTATCCTCTAGGACCATTCCTAGACCTGTGAGTTTCTCTATCCACTCAATCATCTTTAGGACATGGTTCTGAATCGGTGTCCCCTCAATCATCCTAGCGCGGAAGAGGCTCTTGGATATCTCATATCGCTGAGTCCTTCCCTATTCCTCAAACAATTTACGGACATGTAGGAGAATGGATCTGGCATCTATCTTTTCATGTTGTCTCTGTAACTCAAGAGTCATAGAGCCCAACATATAGCACTGAGCAAGAGTGGAGTCATCAATGTACTTCACGTAGCGAGCGATCTCATCCTCGCTTGCCCCTTCTTCGGGCGTAGGCATCACTGTATCAAGGACGTACACGATTTTCTCCGCTGTGAGAACAATTCTCAAGTTACAGAGCCAATCCATATAATTTGGACTAGTGAGGCGGTTGACATCAAGTATGCCACGTAAGGGATTCTAAAGCGATATTTTCTGAAAATAAAGATGCAGCAGAAATAAATAATATGCAGATTTTGCAAGAAATAAACTATCAAGATATGGACTTCTATCTTAATATGCTCTCACTATTTTACTAACGAGTCACGCGACACCCTCAGCACATGAAACGAAAGTCTTCGGCAGATTTCTAGTGGAGATTAGGATCCAATCAGCGTCTTAGTGTAACCTCGAGGGACTTGACCAATCACACTAAGCCTAAAAGGTAGGCAACTCTTATCGATCACAACTCCTTGTGATTCCCGTCCTGTTCGGTCTCCGAATCACCTTGGTCTCGAGGGACTCGACCAACCATGATGCTCGGTTAAGTCAACACCTTCGTTACAAGATGAGTCTGATTTGATGATATTCCATCGAGGGACTCGACCAAGCATATCATGCCCTCAGGTCACCGGTGACATCTCTATGCCGTAAGTAAGATAGCGAATCATGATATAGGTGAGTCTCGAGGGACTCGACCAACTCAACCTACACCGGGAATCGGTTCCTACTTATAACGATGGAAGGCCATGTGGGTCAATCTAATTGCCTCACGTTTACCGACTTAATATTATCGAGAGAGATGTTTTTATGATTTGGTCTCCTAATATGACATGTCACACATATATATATTTAATATATATCTACATCGCATACAAATATATATACATATCTAGTATGTGTAAAAGCAATCACACCAGATGATCATGGACCACAACCTAATGTGATTAGGCCCGAGCCAGTAGGCCTAATCACTTACATCAAGATCTATGTATGCAACGGTGCATCTCCATGCCCTGTGATCGTCCATCTCGTCCTCGTCGGTTCCGTCGAGATCTTGATGCATCTTTATGCATCGCGATCATCCGTCTCATGGGTCCCGCTATAGCATCCACGCTCCCGCTGTGCCTCCTCATGTGATTACAACTTAATCATAGGCACGCAGGCCCGACAATAAATGAGAAATATAATGGAAGCTCGCAGACTTCAATAATAATAATCATAAGTACATACATCACACGGTCCATGATCATCCGTCCACACATCATACATCACATGTATAAATAATCATCATCATGTAGGACTACTAGATAATGATAAAAAATAATAATCAACTAAACCTTTTAATTAATTAGTATTTTATGAAATCAGGGACATATAGGGAATTTCTGAATTCATAGGGGTATTTTCATAATTTTGATAAAAGACAGAAACTGGAATTTCTCAAATTTCGAGGAGCAAAACTGTCTTTTGCCTAGAAAACCCTAATGCCCTACTCCCCTTTGTTGTTGCCGTCGCCGCCACCCTCCTGGCGGCGGCCTGTGCGGCGGGGCGAGGGCGCTGCCGCTGCGAGTGGGCGCCCCCGCGGGAGGTTCTGCCGGCGGGGCAACGCCCGCAGGCGGTGCTGCCCCTGCAGGTTGGCGCCTCTACGGGCGCCGCCGCCTCCGCGGGCGGTTATGCCTGCGGGGCAACGCCCGCAGGCGGTGCTGTCCCGCTGGTCGACCGCCCCTGTGGGGGGGTTTCGCCCGCGGGAGCAGCGGCGGCAGGCGTCGCTGCCCTGCGACGCCTCACCCCACGGGAGAAGCGGCCGGCTGCTGTAGGCGCAGCCCCTATGCTGCCTGCCTTCGGCTGCGCTGCACGTACGCAGATCGAGAGCAGCAACTGTTGTTGCCCTTCCTTGTTTTTGCGTCAACGATTTTGACGTCAAAATTCTTCCTAAACACAACACACGCAGTTCAAAACTAATTATTCGCACGAACAACCTGGCTCTGATACCACTGTTGGGAAATCTTAGGGGTGACATCACATGCGCAGCGGAAGAGTAAGAAAACAAAATCCCCGATTCCCAAAGAGATGTTCGTCGTCGTGCGAAGATTGGTGCGCAAAATCCGCGAAACTGAAAACTGCGTATAGAATATATTATGTTACCTAGGGAGATCGTATATCCTTATTTCCTTGCAAATCCTTAGGAGAGGGTGAAGGAGGTCAAGCGTCCTCCTCTCTAGCGGTGATCCACACAGCAGACTCCAGGCCTACTTTGAGGCGGAGAGGGGGAGGAGAATAGGAGAGGCAAGCAAAGGCTCTAGCCCATTCTCTGAATCCCTCCTATTTATAGAGGTCCCCTGTCAAACCCTAATGGGTCCTCCCCTAGTGGGTATTGGATCTGAAACAAACAAGACAACGGCTCCGTCGGATATCTCATATCAGAACCTTTACTCATCGCAATACCTACCATATGTGTGTGACCCTCTAGGCCCAATATCGAGTTGGCCGTGAGTTATACCTGTCAGAACTCCTTCTAACTCAGTGAATTATTATCTCTGTAATAATTCACTTGACTCATCGACTACGAACGTACTAGGCCACTACGCCGTAGTCCCCAGACGATACAGGAGAATACAATCCATTGGACCTGTCTGTCCTCAATTACCGTGTACCTATAGTCCCTCATCCATCTAATATCCCAGAGACCGTATATCGAGCATGGTGCTGTCAGACCCATACGGTCTCTACTCGAGTCTTGCTCTAATCGGATTCTCCCGGAGAACTCTTTCTCTCTCAACTTGAATGACCCTGGCCAGGGATTTGTCTGAGAAAGAACATATGGGATATTCCTCTCATGACGCCGAGAGTGGATGATCCTCTATCGACACTCAATAGCCCTCGTAAGGTCGACTACCACTCCCAATGACCAGTTGTACTAGATCTGGGATAGCCAAACCTATAAGTCTGGTATCAAAGAGTGGAGCACTCATACAGGACATCCTTGGTGTCTCAAGTCTAAGGACCAGATATACCACTAGGACTACGGAATCGTTGTCTGACAATAAGGCATCATCAACCATCCAGCATTCCGTAAGCGGATCAATCAGTGAACTCATTCTCCAATGAGCACCTGTACTATATCCCTAGTGTCCCTACACAAGCAGCTATGAGACTAGCTACATCCATCATATGGACGGGTATACAGCATACCAATCTGTCCGGTTATCATGATGTCCCTCTCGAGTAACCTATGACCGGGATTATTTAGGATATGTGTTTAAAGGTGAATCGATCTCATTATCGTGATCTCATCACGATCCGATTCCCATTGCACAAATCCAAGGACATCACAATATATATATATATATATATATATATATATATATATATATATATATATATATATATATATATATATATGCAATAGTTATAAAGTGATATACGCCAAAATATAATAAGCAAAAAGATTATGTATCAAATCACACGTGCCATCACTCACGTGATTGGCTTGCTGGGCACCTATGACTAGCACATCTTGCATGAGAATGGCTCCAATTCCGACTCCAAATGCGTCGGCCTCAATAATGAAGGGCCGATTGAAATCTGGTAGTGTTAGCATCGGTGTCGTCGTCATGGCTGCCTCAAGTTTGTCGAAGGCAGCGGAGGCTCTGTCCAACAATTGGAAGACATCTTTTTCCAGTAAGGAAGTAAGTGGTGCACTGATCTTTCCATAGTTTTTCACGAACTTGCGGTAGTAGCCTGTTAAACCCAGAAAGCCATGTAGCAATTTTATGTTTCTCGAGGTCGGCCAGTTTTTCATTGCTCCAATTTTGAAGGGGTCCACTGCCAAACCTTCCTCTGATATGATATGCCCAAGATATTCCACCTTCTGTTGAAGAAAGCAAAAATTTGTAGTGGTTGTTGTGTGTTCAAAATGTGGTTTTCGGTATGTCTTCTTCGCACACTCATATTTGATGATACCCGGGTCAAAGGTCCAGCTTTGTAAAGATTTGTGCTCTCTTTCATCTAACAATTCATTTACTATTGGAATAAGGTATTTGTCCTTGATGGTTATGCCATTGAGAGCTCGGTAATCAACGTATATTCGCCATGTTCCGTCCTTCTTGCTTACAAGTAGCATCGGTGAAGAATAGAGGTTGCAACTTGGCCGAATAACTCCTGTTTCGAGCATCTCTTTTACAATCCTTTCTATTTCATCCTTCTGGAGATGTAGATATTGATATGGCCGAGTATTTATTGGAGGTTTGCCTGAAAGAATCATTATATAATGATCATGCCGACGGGTAAGAGATAGGTTGTGCGGTTCGTCAAATATATCTGAAAATTCAGCAAGCAAAGGAAGTAGGTTTGGATCTTCAAATTTTATTGGCTCTCCCTTAGTTTGCTGCTCAAGTTGTACTAAAAAGCCGATGCATGCTTTATGTAAAACCTTCTTTATTTGTTGTGTGCAAATCGTTGTTACGTCGCCCCCACGTTTCCCATTCAATATCACCTATTTCTCCTTACTGTAAAATTTCATAATTAGTTGCATAAAATTTCAAGAAATATCACCTAATGTCATCAACCATTTAATTTTGAGCATGGCCTCATGATCATCAAGAGGGAGAAGGAAGAAATATATAATTATCTCTTGGTAAGGCCTCATGATCAGCAACAGTTTCACTTGCGGGCGCCTACGATCATACTTCAAAATCCATCCATCGACGACCTTAACGTCAAACTTGCTACAATTCTCGATAGGTAAAGCCATCTGGACAGCAACCTTACTGTTTAGAAAGTTATTAGTACTGCCCGTGTCGATGAGAACAGTGATCGGTTGTTGTTTGAGAAGGCCTCCAACTTTCATCGTTTGCGGGTTTGAGTAGCCGGCTAGTGCATGTACCGTAACTTCGATCGGTTGTGGCTCTTCTTCTACATCTTCTTTTTCACGTTCAAGGCTCTCTTCTGGAGGTTCAATGACCTCTTCTTCTATTGGTTCAATCATAAGAAGTCTCCCTTTACTACATCGATGCTCACAGCTCCACGGCTCGTCGCAATGCCAACATAACCCCTTCACATATCGCTCCCAAAGCTTTTCTCTTGTTAACCTCTTTAGCGTAGGGACCCGGTCGATACTAGGGGGGGCTGAGGGCTTTAATATTGCTGGTTGAGGAGTGACCCTAGTCCTCCGAGCTTCATGTTTCAATTGCTCCTCTTGATGTCGTACGAAAGAGATGGCTGCCATAAGCGTGTACGGTTGTCACGCTTTAACTTCTCATCGGATCTCCGGCTTCAAGCCCTCAATGAAGGTCCTCAATAGCTATTTTTGAGACCAATCACGAGTTTGATTAGATAACATTTCAAACCTGGTTTGGTACTCCTGAATGGTGGAGGTTTGTCGGATCTTTGCTAGTTGTCCGTCAATATTCTCGTAATCGGTTGGTCTGAAGTGTATCAGTAGTCCTTTTTTGAATTATCACCATGAAAGGACTCCATAAGTATGTTCAAACCAGTCAAACCACTATATAGCATCCCTTTCAAGATGTATAGCTGTAATTTTCACCATAGATGCATCTGTGGTTTTGTGGTACCGAAAATATCGCTCTGCGCGCGAGATCCAACCAATCGGGTCTCCTTCTTCCCATCTAGGGAAGTCCACTCTTATGCATGGATAGTTGGGGTTGGTCATAGAGCTTCCCCTCTCTTGGAAGTCATATCTTCGGGCTTGGTACGATTGGGCAAAGCTTTCTCCTCGATGTGATTTCTTCGGGCTTAGTGGTCGGCCCAATCTGAGTTCGATAAAGAGCGTCCGAATCTTATCCTCCATTCGTGCCTCGAAGGCTTCAAATTTAGCATTGATTACATCGTCAGATGCCATAGTATATGTCACCAAATCTGTGATGTTAAGATATCTCTTTTGTTGTCGGGTTAAAGGCATGTATTGGTTGAGAGAGGTGATGGTCGAAAGGGTTGGTGGATTGGTGGATGTAGGCTATGGTTTATGCTTATTTTGTGGCTATTTTGGATGCAATTTGAGAGTGTGGTTTGGTGGAGTTTTAGGGCTGTGGATGAAAGTTTTGGGTTTGTGGTAGATGGCAGCAAAGGTTTGATAGAAATCAGTGGAAGTTGCAGCAAGTATTTGCTGTCTTGTAAGAGTAGAATTGTCGTCGAAGAAACAGCGGTTTCTCGACGTAATTTCCACCAAAAACTTGAGAGAATTGAGGAGGGAATTGATAGCAAAATCATAGTTTATATGACAGCAAGGATGACTAATTTAATCAAGAAAATTTCGGCAGTATAACAGCAAGGAAACTAGTGCAAGTTGCGATAGCAGAATTCTCGTCGAAAAATTTCAGCGGTTTACGATGAAAATTTGCAGCAACACAAAATTGGTTTTAGAGATGAATTCCTCAATAGATCAATCTTAGATGGAAGCCAAGATGATCTATGAAGTGTATAAGAAATTTCATTCAAAAAAGATTGCAAATAGATGGGTTAAGGCAACAATATGCGGCTGAAATTTTCTACAGCACAGATTTTTAAGTATAGCAGATTGGACGTAAAAGATCAGTAGTTTATATTAAGAATTTTTTAATGAAACCAAAGGGAAATCTACTATTAGGAAGTGTCAAAGCTATCATAAAAATTTCGTAGAGATTTGGATAGAAACAACATAGTATCAAGATCAAACAAACAGTGCTATGCGGCTGAAATTTTACAGTGCAGATTTTCAAGTATAGCAGATTAGACGTAAAATATCAATGGTTTATATTGAGAATTTTTTGACAAAAATAAAGGGAAATCTGCTGTTAGGAAGTGTCAAAGATGTCATAAAAATTTCGTAGAGATTTGGATAAAACACAGTAGCAAGATCAAACAAACGGTGCTATACGGTTGGAATTCTGCAATGTATCTTTCGTAATAGAGATGAAAACTTTATGACGAAAAGTATATGCAGCAATATAGGAATAATTTTTTTGGGATTTTCAAATAAGGATAACTAAATTGTAGCAGCAGTAAGGTAGGAAACCAGAACCTGTTGCAATTCACTGGGAGATCAAAGGATGATCTACGATGGTGGAGATGATGGCGAAATTTGGCAACGATCTTTTAAGCAATTGTGGGAATTGCTTTGGGCGGTTGTGGAGGGTTGATGGATGGCTGTGGAAGGGCAGCGAGACACCAAGAACGCTGCTCTGATACCAAGTGTTAGAACCCTTGTGTTGAATCTCGGATTTTGATGATGAAGTCAATTGTCATTTGTTGTCTAATCTATGTGTTGAGATAAGTGTGCAGGATTAACTACGATGAAAGATAGACAAGCAGCAGGAGTTGTGCCGGAGTCAAGTTCATGATCACGTTGGGAGTTCGAGAGTTCGACGGAAGTTCGGACGGTCGTCGGAGGTTCTGCGAGAACAGATCCGAGAAGTCCAGAAGCTTGCCAAGCGAAGCTCGTCGGAACTTGCCAAGTGGATCGTCGCAAAGTCCAGGAGTTTGCCGGAAGTCCACAGGAGCATCACCGAGGGTTCATCGGATGATCGATGGAAGTTCGCCGGAAACTCGCCGGAAGGAGCGATTAACGCACCGAAGCAAAGCTGCAGAAGTTGTCTCAGATTTAATCGTAGTTAGCACGTTGATTAAGTTGGAAAATGGGAGGTGATCCCATTGGCTTAATCTTGGGGCAATTGGGCCCCTGAAAGATTGAAATTGGGCCGAATGGAATGAACCATTCGGACCCTGATTGCACCAGGAGGTGCAACCGCCCAAGCCAGGAGGTGGCACCGCCTGGGCTAAGCCTCCCAGCAAGACTGGGCGGTGCAACCTCCCCAGCCGGGAGGTGGCACCGCCTGAGCTCAGTCTTCGAGCTAGACTGGGCGGTGCAACCTCCTTGACAGAGAGGTGGCACCGCCTGAGCTCAGTCTTCGAGCAAGACTGGGCGGTGCAACCTCCCTGGCAGAGAGGTGGCACCGCCTGAGCTCGGTCTTCGAGCTCTGCCAGGCGGTGCAACCTCTCCAGTCAAGAGGTGCAACCGCCTGATCCCGGAATTCCGGGATTTGATCGTTTTGAGCTCCAAATTTGAATTGGGTTGGGGCCTATAAATTCCCCACCCATTCAGCACTGAAAAGATACAGACCTACACCGAAATCTTGATCTTTTCTGTGATTCTAAAGAGCTCAAAAGTGTTGTAAAAGCCTTTAAGTCTCCTCCTTCTGTTCTTCAAGTTTTCAGTTGTAAAGTGAGGAGAGAAAGGTCTGTAAAGGTTGTCTCCTGAGCCTATCAAAAGGAGAGAAACTGTAAAAGGGAAGTTTGGCCTTCGCCTATTGAAGGAAGGCCCCTAGTTGACGTCGGCAACCTCGTCGGTGGAGGAAGCCAAAAGTGGAGTAGGTCAAGGCTTACCGAACCACTCTAAATCTCTGGTTTGCGTTTATTTTTTAGCACTTTATCATTACTGCAAACCTCCTTCATTACTACTGCTCTCTGCGCTTTCACGAACAAGTTCTAAGTGTTGTTCTTCTGAATCTGCATTCAGACGTAAATTCGTGTTTTCGTACATTACTGTTTACGTTTACGTTTGATTCTGCAGAACCGTCTTCCGTGCTTTAACGAACGAGTTTCTTTGCAGTTTACACTTACATTTTGATTCTATTGATAACTGCAAACTGTCCTCTGCTATTTTACGAACGAGTTTCAACATTTAGACGTAAAACTGCATTTAGACGTAAAACTGCATTTAGACGTAAATCGGCTTTCCTCGCACAATCATCAGATCTCAGTTCATGTTTACGTCTTGATTTCAACTGCATACTGCCTTCTGCGAGTATACAAACGAGTTTCAAAGTTTAGACGTAAATCTGCGTTTAAGACGTAAATCTGCGTTTAGACGTAAATCTGCGTCTAGACGTAAATCTGCGTTTAGACGTAAATCTATTTTTTTGCAGATTACGTTTTGAGCTGAACAACAGCAGCACACTGTCTTTATACTTCTGCTTAAACTGCTTCTAGACGCAAACTGTGTTTAGACGCAATCTACGCTTAGACGCAATCTGCATTTAGACGCAATCTGCGCTTAGACGCAATCTGCGCTAAGACGCAAACTGCGCTTAGACGCAATCTGAGTTTAGACGCAATCTGCATTTAGACGCAAACTGCGTTTAGACGCTAACTGTGTTTAAACGTAAACTGCACTTAATCATAAGTAATCTTAGAATCGGCTTTATCGAACGAACGCAGCTTTCGTTTTTTAAATCGCTGAAAAATATCCGCTGCACTAATTCACCCCCCCCCCCTCTTAGTGCTCTCGATCCTAACAATTGGTATCAGAGCCCGGTTAACTCTCAAAAGGATTAAAACCCAAGAGAGATGGCTTACGCCGAAAACCAAGAGGGCCATTCCATTACACGTCCACCCATGTTTAATGGGACGGACTACACCTACTGGAAGACCCGAATGAGGATCTTTCTTATTTCTATGGATTTTGAATTATGGAATCTTGTCGAGAATGGTTTTTCAAAGTCTTCTCTTCCAATGATCGATTGGAATGATTTGGAAAAGAAGGCTTTCGCTCTAAATGCAAAGGCTATGAATGCCTTATTTTGTGCACTTGATAAAAACGAGTTTAACCGTGTTTCAACTTGTGAAACTGCATTTGATATTTGGCACACACTCGAAGTGACCCATGAGGGCACAAGTAGAGTAAAAGAGTCAAAAATTAATTTGCTGTTACACTCTTTCGAACTTTTCCGTATGAAACCGAGTGAAACCATTGGCGACATGTTTACCTGTTTCACGGATGTCGTCAACGGTCTAAAAGGACTCGGAAAGAGTTTTTCGGATTTTGAGCTTGTTAATAAGATACTAAGATCCCTTCCTAAGAGTTGGGATCCTAAAGTCACCGCTATTCAAGAGGCAAAAGATCTACGAAATTTCCCTCTTGAAGAACTAATCGGGTCATTAATGACCTACGAAATGACTTGTAAAGCTCATGAAGAGCAAGAAGACATCCTTCCAAAGAACAGGAAGGATATGGCACTCAAAACTTCAGAATGCCACTTGAGAGAAAACTCAAGTGATGAGGACTATGATGATGACTTGGCACTTCTAACAAGAAAGTTTAAAAAATTCTTTAAAAGAAACAAGTTTAAGAATGATGCAAAAAATAAACTCGAACCCAAAAAGGACCAAGTAATCTGCTATGAATGCAAAAAACCGGGACACTACAAAAGTGATTGTCCCCAAGTCAAGAAAAGAACAACAAAGAAGAAGGCGCTCCAAGCAACATGGGATGATTCGAGCGCATCTGAGGAAGAGGAGTCCAACACCGAGCAAGTTGCTCATTACGCCTTAATGGCCATCGAAGATGAGGTAACAAATTCAATAGATGCTGATTTATCTTTCGATGAATTATTAAATGCTTTCAATGACTTATTTGACGAATGCAAGAGTATAAGTAGAAAATATAAATTGCTGAAAAAGATGCATGATAGTCTTACTTGTGAGTTTGATAAGTTAAAGGTCGAACATCATGATAGTTTAAATTCATGTATCAAATGTCATGATTTAGAAACTTTGCAAAAAGAAAACCTGCTACTCAAGGACACCTTGAAGAAATTCGAGGTTGGTAGCAAGTCATTAAACATGATCCTTGCAAACAAGGGTCACATTCCAAAAAGGAGCGGAATTGGATTTGTGAGAAGTCCTCACCAAAATCCAACAACCTTCATAAAAGGCTCCATCTTACATGTTCAACACCAAACCAAGTGCAACTTTTGTTGCAAATCTGGACACAAGACAAATTGTTGTCCATTCAAGAAAATAAGTCCAAACAAACTAATTTGGGTCCCTAAAGGAACCATGATAAACTCTATGCAACATGATAGAAAATGCAGATCTATTTATGAGGCACCCAAAAGCAAATGGGTACCTAAACATCATCCTTTCTTGTAGAAAACTAAACCATCGCAAGCTAGGAGCAAGAGATGGTACCTTGATAGTGGATGCTCAAGGCATATGACCGGAGATCCATCTCAATTCTCTAAGCTCACTAGCATAGACGAAGGATATGTCACCTTCGGAGACAACAACAAGGGTAAAATCATTGGCAAAGGAACCATAGGTAACAAATCCAACTTCTCTATTGAAGATGTTTTACTAGTTGATGGTTTAAAACATAACCTCTTGAGCATTAGTCAATTATGTGATAAAGGATATATTATAAGATTTGAATCTAATGCTTGCATCATTGAAAAACCACACAAAAATATATCTATGATTGCATTAAAACAAAATAACGTATACACTATTGACATCAATGACTTATATGATGAAATGTGTTTTGCCGTTATGAATGAGGATGCTTGGCTATGGCATAGAAGATTAGGTCATGCTAGCATGAAACTAATCACTCAAGTATCATCTAGAGAACTTGTAAGAGGAATTCCTCATATCAAGTTCATCAGAGATAATGTATGTGATGCTTGCCAATTAGGTAAGCAAATTAAGGGTAGCTTCAAAGCTAAGAATCAAATAAGCACCTCTAGACCCTTACAATTGATCCATATGGACTTGTTCGGACCAATCTCTACATCGAGTCTAGGAGGTAGCAAATACGCCTTTGTCATTGTTGATGACTATAGCAGATATACATGGACCTACTTCTTAAAACAGAAAAATGAATGCTTTAGATATTTTACCAAGTTTTGTAAACTTGTTCAAAATGAGAAGGGATCTATGATTTCGTCAATTAGAAGTGATCATGGTGGAGAATTTCAAAACCATGATTTCCAAGAATTCTGTGAACTCAACGGATACAACCATAATTTCTCTACTCCAAGAAATCCTCAACAAAATGGGGTAGTAGAAAGAAAAAATCGAAATTTACAAGAAATGGCAAGAACCATGTTGAATGAACATAGCCTACCTAAATATTTTTGGGCCAAAGCTGTAAACACTGCATGCTATATTTTAAATAGAGTCCTAGTAAGACCCTTACTCACCAAAACTCCTTATGAGTTATGGAATAACAAAAAACCCAATGTCTCATATTTTAAAGTCTTTGGGTGTAAGTGTTTTATCTTGAATGAAAAGGATAACTTAGGAAAATTCGATGCTAAATCTGATGAAGGAATCTTTCTTGGTTATTCTTCGGTTTCTAAAGCTTTTCGCATTTTCAATAAAAGAACCTTAGTTATTGAAGAATCCATCCATGTTGTTTTCAATGAGATTTCAGAAATTAAGAAAAATGATCTTGATGATGATGTTAATTTTGATTCCTTGAATTTAAATGAAACCCCGTCTCCAACTAGCAACTTGGATGCATCCACTTCCGAAACATCCTTACCCAAGGATTGGAAGTATGTAGATGCTCATCCTAAGGAGCTAATCCTAGGAGACACATCAAAGGGGGTTCAAACACGATCTTCTTTTAAAAACTTTTGTGCCAACGCCGCCTTTCTCTCCCAAATTGAACCCAAATGTGTTGATGAAGCCATGAAAGATGATTCATGGATTATCGCAATGCAAGATGAATTAAATCAATTTGAGAGAAATGAGGTGTGGACGCTTGTTCCTAGGCCAAATGACCATTTAGTTATTGGTACTAAATGGGTCTTTAGAAACAAGCAAGATGAAAATGGTATCGTGGTTAGAAACAAGGCTAGATTAGTGGCCAAAGGTTTCAACCAAGAAGAAGGTATCGATTACGAAGAAACCTTCGCACCTGTGGCTCGATTGGAAGCCATAAGGATGCTCCTTGCCTATGCTAGTTGTAATAATTTCAAGTTATTTCAAATGGATGTTAAAAGCGCTTTTCTAAATGGTTTTATTTCCGAAGAAGTTTATGTTGAACAACCTCCTAGATTTAAAAATAATAGCCTCCCTAATCATGTGTTTAGATTAACTAAAGCTCTCTATGGTTTAAAACAAGCCCCAAGGGCTTGGTATGAGAGACTTAGTTCTTTTCTCATTGAAAATAATTTCATAAAAGGCAAGGTTGATACTACATTATTTATCAAGAATTTTGAAAATAATTTTCTCATTGTTCAGATTTATGTTGATGATATCATCTTTGGCTCTACAAATGAATCTCTTTGTGAATCTTTTGCTAAAACTATGAGTCTTGAATTCGAAATGAGCTTAATGGGAGAATTAACATTCTTCTTAGGCTTACAAATCAAACAACTAAGCAATGGCATCTTTATTAGTCAAACTAAATATGCCATGAATTTATTAAAAAGGTTTAACATGAACAACTCAAAGGCTAGTAACACTCCTATGAGCACCTCCACTAAGTTAGAAATTGATGAAAGTGGAGAAAGCTTTGATCAAAAAACTTATAGGGGTATGATAGGAAGTTTACTTTACCTCACTGCAACCAGACCAGACATCATGTTCAGTGTAGGACTTTGTGCTAGATTTCAATCAAACCCTAAGATATCTCATCTCAAAGCAGTTAAAAGAATATTTAGATATCTTAATGGTACCACAAATCTAGGATTATGGTACCCAAAATCAGAGAATTTTGAGTTAATTGCTTATGCTGATGCTGACTTTGCTGGCTGTAGATTAGATAGAAAAAGCACATCAGGATCATGTCAATTTTTAGGACATGCCCTTGTTTCCTAGTCATCAAAGAAACAAAACTCGGTTGCACTATCAACAACCGAAGCTGAATATATTGCAGCAAGTGCATGCTGTGCACAAGTTGTATGGATGAAAAATACCTTAGAAGATTATAAAGTTCATCTCAAAAATATTCCAATTAAATGTGATAACACAAGTGCAATATGCTTAACCAAGAATCCTATACAACACTCAAGAACAAAACATATTGATATTAGACATCACTTTATACGAGATCATGTCACCAATCATAACGTAACCATAGAGTTCATTGACACTAAACATCAACTAGCTGACAATTTTACAAAACCTCTAAGTGAAGAACAATTTGATTTCATTAGAAGAGAATTAGGAATGTTGATGTGTCCGAACAGATAAATGTGTTAAAATCATTTTTCGGACTATATAGTATGATCAAATCACTTGATTATATGTGAAAATCTGCAACAAAATCTTGTCCGAATGCATCTTATTTATGAAACAGATTTTCTCGTACACCTTCATAAAAATTGAGTTTCTGAAATAGATTTTATGAAAGTGATTCATGTGTATGTATTCCATCCTGCAAAATCTTTACACAAAGGGGAAGAAGTATTTAAAGCAATCTATGTAAAATTCCTCTATAAGCTTGCGATTGTTATTTTCTGGTATCATGTTTACTATGCTTTTTGTTGATGACAAAGGGGGAGATATATATATGAATTGATAAACACTGCCATGATGAATGATGCTATAAACACTGCTATAATTATGCTATAATTATGCCATCCTTGCATCACCAAGAGATATATGAACATGTGCTAAAGTTTGCATTATGCCCTGAGTTGATATCTTATCATGTGAAGAAAATGCAAAACTTGCTAGAATATTTGCATTATGCCCTGAGTTGATATCTTATCATGTGAAGAAAATGCAAAACTTGCTAGAATATTTCAAATGTATTCATCATGTAATAAGTTTCACAGCTTTATATGAAAATGTTCAAACTACATGATGAATAGTTACAAACACAATCATACAAATCTGATGATGTATGTCAAGCCCTGACATCATCTTTGAAGAGATACATCATGATGAGAATCATGATGGAAGTATTGATAAGTTTAACTGATCTAACTTATCAATACGTCACTTGAATTCTTAGGTCTTGAATTCAAGGTTGACTTATCTCAACTATGGCATATAGACAGGGGGAGTTAAGGATAACTCAATTATCAATTGATTGTCATCATCAAAAAGGGGGAGATTGTTGAATCTCGGATTTTGATGATGAAGTCAATTGTCATTTGTTGTCTAATCTATGTGTTGAGATAAGTGTGCAGGATTAACTACGATGAAAGATAGACAAGCAGCAGGAGTTGCGCCGGAGTCAAGTTCATGATCACGTTGGGAGTTCGAGAGTTCGACGGAAGTTCGGACGGTCGTCGGAGGTTCTGCGAGAACAGATCCGAGAAGTCCAGAAGCTTGCCAAGCGAAGCTCGTCGGAACTTGCCAAGTGGATCGTCGCAAAGTCCAGGAGTTTGCCGGAAGTCCGCAGGAGCATCACCGAGGGTTCATTGGATGATCGACGGAAGTTCGCCGGAAACTCGCCGGAAGGAGCGATTGACGCACCGAAGCAAAACTGCAGAAGTTGTCTCAGATTTAATCGTAGTTAGCACGTTGATTAAGTTGGAAAATGGGAGGTGATCCCATTGGCTTAATCTTGGGGCAATTGGGCCCCTGAAAGATTGAAATTGGGCCGAATGGAATGAACCATTCGGACCCTGATTGCACCAGGAGGTGCAACCGCCCAGGCCAGGAGGTGGCACCGCCTGGGCTAAGCCTCCCAGCAAGACTGGGCGGTGCAACCTCCCCAGCCGGGAGGTGGCACCGCCTGAGCTCAGTCTTCGAGCTAGACTGGGCGGTGCAACCTCCCTGACAGAGAGGTGGCACCGCCTGAGCTCAGTCTTCGAGCAAGACTGGGCGGTGCAACCTCCCTGGCAGAGAGGTGGCACCGCTTGAGCTCGGTCTTCGAGCTCTGCTAGGCGGTGCAACCTCTCCAGTCAAGAGGTGCAACCGCCTGATCCCGGAATTCCGGGATTTGATCGTTTTGAGCTCCAAATTTGAATTGGGTTGGGGCCTATAAATTCCCCACCCATTCAGCACTGAAAAGATACAGACCTACACCGAAATCTTGATCTTTTCTGTGATTCTAAAGAGCTCAAAAGTGTTGTAAAAGCCTTTAAGTCTCCTCCTTCTGTTCTTCAAGTTTTCAGTTGTAAAGTGAGGAGAGAAAGGTCTGTAAAGGTTGTCTCCTGAGCCTGTCAAAAGGAGAGAAACTGTAAAAGGGAAGTTTGGCCTTCGCCTATTGAAGGAAGGCCCCTAGTTGACGTCGGCAACCTCGTCGGTGGAGGAAGCCAAAAGTGGAGTAGGTCAAGGCTGACCGAACCACTCTAAATCTCTGGTTTACGTTTATTTTTGAGCACTTTATCATTACTGCAAACCTCCTTCATTACTACTGCTCTCTGCGCTTTCACGAACAAGTTCTAAGTGCTGTTCTTCTGAATCTGCATTCAGACGTAAATTCGTGTTTTCGTACATTACTGTTTACGTTTACGTTTGATTCTGCAGAACCGTCTTCCGTGCTTTCACGAACGAGTTTCTTTGCAGTTTACACTTACATTTTGATTCTATTGATAACTGCAAACTGTCCTCTGCTATTTTACGAACGAGTTTCAACATTTAGATGTAAAACTGCATTTAGACGTAAAACTGCATTTAGACGTAAATCGGCTTTCCTCGCACAATCATCAGATCTCTGTTCATGTTTACGTCTTGATTTCAACTGCATACTGCCTTCTGCGAGTATACAAACAAGTTTCAAAGTTTAGACGTAAATCTGCGTTTAAGACGTAAATCTGCGTTTAGACGTAAATCTGCGTCTAGACGTAAATCTGCGTTTAGACGTAAATCTGTTTTTTTGCAGATTACGTTTTGAGCTGAACAACAGCAGCACACTGTCTTTATACTTCTGCTTAAACTGCTTCTAGACGCAAACTGTGTTTAGACGCAATCTGCGCTTAGACGCAATCTGCATTTAGACGCAATCTGCGCTTAGACGCAATCTGCGCTAAGACGCAAACTGCGCTTAGACGCAATCTGAGTTTAGACGCAATCTGCATTTAGACGCAAACTGCGTTTAGACGCTAACTGTGTTTAAACGTAAACTGCACTTAATCATAAGTAATCTTAGAATCGGCTTTATCGAACGAACGCAGCTTTCGTTTTTTAAATCGCTGAAAAATATCCGCTGCACTAATTCACCCCCCCCCCCTCTTAGTGCTCTCGATCCTAACACCTTGCAGATTATAAACTTGGGGTTGATCTCTTTAGGGGATCGGCCTCCTTGGAACTCTATACGAGTTCCTCCCTCCAAGTTGCTGCTCAAAGGCTGCAGAAAAGATTCATCTATTGCTTGTGAAAAGAGGAGGAATACATGACTATTTATAGGACTTCTAAACCCTAACTCCTATTAGGACTCCTACTCAAGACTCCTATTCCTTTATAACTCCTTATTCTTCTCTAAGAAACAACCTCCTAACCCTAGCCGACATCTTCACCTCTTTAATAGGGGTCAGCTTAGGTAGGTTTTACATGAATGTCCCTCTCAATTAGGACTCTCCAAGCTAGAGTCCTAACAGATCCACACTATTTCTCTTCTCCGATTTAGCAATTGCCCATTCCTACTCTACTTCTCTCTTCTCCAACTATTGGGGTACTTGGTTCAGGATCACAATCATTATCTTTACCTTCTTCTCGGCCAAGTGACTCTGACATACCTACACCTGACTCGGCCTGTGTCAATGACTCTCAATCGCTTCTTCCAACAACACAACCTCATGATCCCATAGTGTCATGGACTTAGCTGGTTTTGTCTAAGTCGTGCGGTACCCTTACATGTCCGTCCGCAAAAGTCAGCCTCCCCGAAGCCTCTCATGGTCCCTTAGGACCTACAAAAGAGAAAACGGGTTAGAGAAAATGCCTCACTCGGGATCCACAAGCAAACATTCCAGGAAATACTTCATAGACAATGTAAATTACAAACAGACTTTACAAGCTATGAACAGTTGCACAACAAAGGGTCAAAATGGTCCACTACAGACCGAAAATCTCTCACAAGTGACCATATGATACAACCTTTATTTATAAGCCTAAAACGACCCCCAAACCTAACTAAAATGAGACTATTAAGCCTTCGGGTATCCCTCTACATGCTAGAAAAAGTATGAATATACCAAAAGACACGGACATACAAACGCATTACATCAAACATCTTGTTTAGAAGTTTGTCTATGACAGTAGTCTCCAACCATCCTATGACCACACGTTCCAAGAGTGGTATTTTCAAACCGCGTCAGGTCCTTGATCTTCATGCTATCATGGATTCCTCATCCACCATTGTTGAACCCACCACCTTCATTCAAGCCCAAAAATCTTTGCATTGGTATACCGCCATGCGTGAGGAATATAATGCCCTCCTTTATAACTCAACATGGGATCTAGTACCCTTTCTTTATACACAAAACATCATCGGGTGTAAGTAAGTTTTTCGAGTTAAGTGGAACCCCAATGGCTCTATTGCCCGATATAAGGCACGCCTCGTCGCCAAAGGGTTTCATCAAAGACTTGGAGTTGATTTCACTAAGACATTTAGCCCACTACAATCAGACTTATCCTGAGTCTAACCACCACTAAGGGTTGGCAATTACGACAATTGGATGTTAATAATGCCTTTTTACAGGGGACTCTAACTGAAGATGTATTTACGCACCAACCTCCTGGTTTCACTTATCCTCAATATCGAAGGCACGTCTGCAAACTTCGAAAAGCTATTTATGGACTTTGTCAGGCTCCAACAGCTTGGTATACTGAACTTGGCTCTTTTCTGACTTCAGTTGACTTTCTCAACTCCAAATCTGATTCCTTGTTATTCTTACGACAACACCATAGCAATACAATATATATTCTGATATATGTGGATGACATCATTGTCATAGGCAACAACCCCGCAGAAATCCAAGCGTTCATCGAACAGTTGGCAACTCGATTCTCGCTCAAAGATCTACGACCCCTGAACTACTTTCTGGGTGTCGAGGCTACATTCACATCTTCCAGTCTCTTTCTACCATAAAGAAAGTACATTCAAGATTTATTGTCCAAAACAAACATGCTGGATGCAAATATGGTTACCACTCCTCTATTTACTAGTAGCTCTCTCGAATTATCTAATGGAAGTCCTGGTACGGAACCCACTCAATACTAACAAGTCGTTGGTTATCTACAGTACTTAGCTCTCACCTATCCCGATATCTCATTTGCAGTCAATAAATTATCATAGTTTATGCAGAACCTGTCTACTATGCACTGGTCTGGAGTCAAACGAATCCTACGATATCTTAAGGGGACCTTCAATCATGGTCTCTTTCTTCGTAAACACTATCCACTTCAGCTTCATGCCTTTACCAATGCTGATTGGGCAGACAACTTTGATGATAGAACATCCACATTGGGGTATATTGTCTTAGCGCTAATCCAATAAGTTGGAGTTCTGAAAAGCAAAAGACAATTGCATGATATGTAACTGAAGCTAAATACCGTGATATCGCCACTGCCACTGCAGAACTCAATCGGGTCACAAATCTGCTCAAGGAACTCAACATCAACGCCACTCCTATAATATATTATGATAATGTCGGAGCTACCTATCTGTGCGCTAATCCGGTGTTCCACTCCTGCATGAAACATATTACTATCGACTTCCATTTTGTGCGAGATCAAGTTGTCCGCTGTCAACTACGAGTTTCTTATGTCCATTCGGCTAACCAGTTAGCCGACTCACTCACGAAGCCTCTCGCTCGTCAACTTTTTACATTACATCGATCCAAGATTGGTGTCCTTGATAGTAGTAATATCTTGTGAGGGCATGAGAGCAGATAAAATTTTCCCAACTATATGAGGAAATCTCTCTACTATGTTGAGGGAAATCCTCTATTCTGTTAAGGGAAATCCTCCCTCATAATCTGTATAAATAGGAGAGGGACATGTTAATGCATTCAAGCTTTTTCAGTAATTTCTTTTCTATCTCTTTTCTAGCATTTATAGGCTATTCATCTAAAGAAAGGAGAGAGGACCTATCTCTTAAAGAGGTGTTAATTGGGTGGGAGAAGAAGAAAGAGAGTAGAGAAGAAGGAAAAGAGAAAACAAAAGGATCTTAGTACCCCAGAGCACATCCTCCTCCAAGGATGGTTTGGGGGTATTTATTGATAGCAGATAAGATTTCCTCAACTATATCTCTCTACTCTATTCAGGGAAATCCTCCCTCTATAAATAGGAGAGGGACATGTTAATGCATTCAAGCTTCTTCAGTAATTTCTTTTCTATCTCTTTTCTAACATTGTATTAGAGCATTCTCCCTAACGGATATAGGCAGCTCTACCGAAGCCTTCTGCTGCTCCTCTAGGTGTCGGTGTGGAAGCCGGAAGGACTGGTGTTGACTTTCTTCCTCCACTGTAGTTTCTCCCCATCCTCCTCCCCTTCCGGCCCTTCTTTCCCTTCTCCAGTCACCTTCACCACCGTCGCTGGCTGCGGCGTCTGTTTCTCTCACAAGAAAAGCAAGAATCGAAGCTCCCTCGGCCAACAGCAACCGATGCCAACCTTTCTGCCTTGATGCAACTTCGTGACCGCTTCTTGGCTAGCAGCAGCTGCTGGCGCACAACCCGAACCGCTGCGAGATTCCTCGCCATTGGGAAGATCTCCTTCTGCCCAAGTATTTTGGGAAGAACATCTTTAGAAGGACTGCTCCCTGCAAATAGAAGACCGATGAATATCTGACAAACTCTCAACAATGCTCCGACGGACTCCCGGTAAGCTCCCGGACCTTGCGACGATCTTCTTGGCGAGTTCCGACGAGCTTCTATGACAAGCTTCTAGACTTCTCAGTTGGTTCCCGCAGAACTTCCGACGAACGTCCGGACTTCCGATAAACTCTCGAACTCCCAACATGATCTTGATCTTGACTCGGCACAACACCTGCTTTATGTCTTATTACCATGGTAGTTAATCTTGCACACTTTTCTCAACATATAGATTAGATCAAATAAATTACAATTGACTTCATCATCAAAATCCGAGATTCAACAATCTCCCTCTTTTTGATGATGACAATTAATTGATGACGTAGTTAACCTTAACTCCCCCTATCTATATGTCATACTTGAGAAAAGTCATTCTTGAATTTAAGGCCTTTGAATTTAAGAAACATATTGATAAGTTAAGTTCATTTAAACTGATTAATACATGCATCATGATTCCTATCATGATCTAACATTCTCAAAATTATGTCAAGATATGAGATCCATTTTCAAGTATGACATTTTAAATATGAAGGATGACAAACATAGCAATTCATCATTTTATGGCAAGATATCAATTTGTAAAATTATAAGTTAAGCTCTAGATGTCTTATCATAATGATGAAAATTTATCAAGCAAACATTTCAAGTATTTATGATGAAATATATTGCATACATTTGTCATCAATTTATCACATTTTGGTATTATTTCTCCCCCTTTGTCATCAACAAAAAGGAGAACAATTCAACAATGCAAGTATGGTAAAAATTCATATCACATTTCAAAAAAAAGTCATACCAATCATATTTCAAGCATTCATGACATGGTATCATTCAAAAGTTCTCAACATTAAAAGTTATAAACATTAAGGAGATAGCTTTCATTAACTTCCCCACCCACCCACCCACCCACCCCCCCCCCCTCCTTCCCTGTTTTTTTTATCATCAAAACTTTGCATGAAGAAGGAAAGAAAGGAGGAAAATTCATTGAGAACCAACTTTGAATGAAGTTAAAAATGATAAAAGAGTTTCATTAAATCATGCTTCAATTTTCATAAGGATCAAAATATTCATGTGAAATCAAATCCTCATTCTTGCAAGTGTTCATCATAAAAAAAAATCATAAAAATTCTTCCAAAAAGAATTAATGTGAAAGAATCATCATATGAAGGATAAAAGAAATTCCAAGAATTAATCTTCATAATGAGAGGAGCATCACATCAAAACCATTTTTCAATAAACACTCACAAGAGATAAATCCGAGAGATGCATTTGTCAATGACTTCCATGAATCAAACATATAAATACTTCATGCATTTATAAAATATTTTGTCATAACTTTTCATCACTACTTACATCATGATAACATGCTCATCATCATAGAAACTTTTAGTATCAAAGCATAAAATTTTCAACATCAAAATAAACATGTTATTGAAGCACACAACTTTATCATTATGTAAGATTTGTATCATACAATTATCAGCACACAATTCAAGTGAGTGATCAAAGAATCAAGAAAGTCCGAAAATGAAATTTAACAAATTCATGCATTCGGATATATTAACATTCCTAACTCTCTTCTAATAAAATCAAATTATTCTTCACTTAAAGGCTTTATAAAAATATCGACTAATTGATGTTTTGTATCAATAAACTCTAGGATTACATCATGATTAGTGACATGATCTCGTATAAAGTGATGCCTAATGTCAATATGTTTTATTCTAGAGTGTTGAATGAGATTCTTTGTTAAACATATTGCACTTATGTTATCACATTTTATGGGGATATTTTTAAGATGAATCTTATAATCCTCTAAAGTATTTTTCATCCACACAACTTATGCACAACATGCACTAGCTGCAACGTACTTGGCTTCGGTTGTAGATAGTGCAACCGAATTTTATTTCTTGGAAGTCCAAGAAACAAGTGCATGTCCTAAAAGTTGACATGTTCCTGAAGTACATTTTCTATCTAATCTACATTCAGCAAAATCCATATCAGTATAAGCAATTAGCTCAAAGTTTTCATATTTTGGATACCATAATACTAGATTTGTAGTTCCTTTAAGATATCTAAGTATTCTCTTAACTGCTTTAAGATGAAATATCTTAGGATTAGATTAAAACCTAGCACAAAGTCCTACACTAAACATGATATCTGGTCTAGTTGCAATGAGGTAAAGTAAACTTCCTATTATACCCCTATAAGCTTTTTGATCAAAGCTTTCTCCACTTTCATCAATTTCTAACTTAGTGGAAGTGCTCATAGGAGTGTTGATAGCCTTTGAGCTATCCATATTAAACCTTTTTAGCAAATCTAAGGTATATTTTGTTTGACTAAGAAATATACCATTACTTAGTTGTTTGATTTATAAGCCTAAAAAGAAAGTTAATTCCCCTATCAAACTTATTTCAAATTCAAGACTCATACTTTTAATAAATGATTCACAAAGAGATTCATTCGTAGAACCGAAAATGATGTCATCAACATAAATTTGAATAATAAAAAAATTATTTTCAAAATTTTTGATAAACAATGTAGTATTGTCCTTGCCTTTAGAAAAATTATTTTAAATAAGAAATGAACTAAGTCTCTCACACCAAACCCTTGGGGCTTGTTTTAAACCATAGAGAGCTTTAGTTAATTTAAAAACATGATCAGGGAGACTATTGTTGAATCTCGTATTTTGATGATGAAACTACTTGATATATGTTTATGATTTAATCTGCGTTTTAAGTGACGCAGGATGCTTCGATCAGGATGAGACAATTAAAGCAGGAAAATCATGTTGTGCCGGAGGAACATGTCAGAAGATTGGACGTCGGGCCGGTGGATTGGTCGACGTATCGACAGAAGGCTTCGGGCCGTGGACTCGGGCATCGGGCCAAGAAGAGCAGGTATTGTGCCAAGCATATCGGAGTTGCGGAGTCAACAGGCCGATTGACAATAGGTTGCAGGAGAGGACGATGCGCCAAAGAATCGGACGAAGCGTCGAGGGACCAATGACATGCCAGACAACTTGGTTAATTGCTTAGGATTAATTGTCTCGATCGAAGTTTTGTTTACATGTGCAGGATTAACTACGATGAAAGTAAGACATGCAGTAGGAGTTGCGCCGGAGTCAAGACAATGATCACGTTGGGAGTTCGAGAGTTCGATGGAAGTTCGAACAGTCGTCGGAGGTTCTGCGGGAACAAATCCGAGAAGTCCATAAGCTTGCCAAAGAAGCTCGTCGAAACTCGCCAAGTGGATCGTCGCAAGTCTAGGAGTTTGCCGGAAGTCCGCAGGAGCATCACCGAGGGTTCATCGGATGATCGACGGAAGTTCGCTGGAAACTCGCCGGAAGAAGCGAATGACGCACCGGAGCAAGCTGCAGAAATTGTCTTAGGATTTATCGTAGTTAGCACAATGATTAAGTTGGAAATGGGAGGTGATCCCATTAGCTTAATCTTGGGGCAATTGGGCCCCTGAAAAACCCAAATTGGGCCGAATGGATCTACCCATTCGGACCCTGATTGTTGTGGGAGGTGCAACCGCCCAAGCCAGGAGGTAGCACCGCTTGGGCTAAGTCTCCTAGGGAGACTGGGCGGTGCAACCGCCCCAGCCAGGAGGTAGCACCGCCTGGGCTCAGTCTCCGAGCGAGACTGGGCGGTGCAACCTCTCTTGATAGGAGGTAGCACCGCCTGAGCTCAGTCTTCGAGCTTTGGCAGGCGGTGCAACCGCCCCAGTCAGGAGGTGCAACCGCTTGAGCTCGGTCTTCGAGCTCTGGCAGAGAGGTGCAACCGCCCCTGATAGAGGTGGCACCGCCCAAAGGCTCAGTCTTCGAGCTCTGCCAGGCGGTGCAACCAACCTAGTCAGGAGGTGCAACCGCCTGATCACGGAATTTCGGGAATTGACAGTTTTGAGCTCCAAATTTGAACTGGGTTGGGGCCTATAAATACCCCACCCATTCAGCACTGAAAGTGCACAACTTACACTCGAAATCTTGATCTTTTTCTGTGATTCTTAGAGCTCAAATTGTTGTAAAGGCCAAAAGTTCTCCTCCCTCTGTTCTTCAAAGTTTTGAGTTGTAAAGAGAGGAGAGAAAATTTCTGTAAGGGTTGTCTCCTAAGCCCGTCAAAAGGAATGAAACTGTAAAAGGGTGGTTGGCCTTCGCCTATTGAAGGAAGGCCTCTAGTTGACGTCGGTGACCTCGTCGGTGGAGGAAGCCAAAAGTGGAGTAGGTCAAGATTGACCGAACCACTCTAAATCTCGGTTTGCATTTACTTTGAACATTTTATCTTTACTACAAACCTCCTAAATAGCTACTACCTTCTGCGCTTTTACGAACGAGTTTCTAAATTCAGAGCTTTCCGAATCTGCGTTTAGACGTAAATCGGCTTTTTCGTATGATCATTACATTTCAGTTTACGTTTACGTTTTGATTTCAATCATAACTGCAAACTGCCTTCTGCACATTTATAAAACGTATCTCAAAGTTCAGTATCTTCAAAATCGGCATTTGGACGTAAACCAATTTTATCGTACGAACATCGCATTTCAGTTTGCGCTTGCATTTTGATTTTCATCATAAACTGCAAACTGCCTTCGTAGATTTACTTTAACGTCATCTCGCTTAATCTTAAGTTAAAGTAATCTTAGAATCGGCTTTTACATCGAAATCATTTTTATCAAACGGACGCAGCTTTCGATTTTAATAGTGAAAGATTTCCGCTGCACTAATTCACCCCCCCCCCCCCCCCCTCTTAGTGCTCTTGATCCTAACAACTATCATTCTCAACTCTGGGAGGTTGTGCAACATAAACTTCTTTGGAAATAAAGTCATTAAGAAAAGCACTTTTAACATCCATTTGAAACAACTTAAAATTATTACTACTAGCATAGGCAAGGAGCATCCTTATGGCTTCTAATCGTGCAACAAAAGTGAAGGTCTCTTCATAATCGATCCCTTCTTCTTGGTTGAAACCTTTGACTACTAATCTAGCCTTATTTCTAACCACGATACCAAATTCATCTTACTTGTTTCTAAAGACCCATTTAGTACCAATAACTAAATGGTCATTTGGCCTAGGAACAAGCTTCCACACCACAATTCTCTCAAATTGATTTAACTCATCTTGCATTGCAATGACCCATGAATCATCTTTCAAGGCTTCATCAATATATTTTGGTTTAATTTGAGAGAGAAAAACGGCGTTGGCATAAAAATTCTTAAAAGAAGATGTGTTTCATTTAAATTCAAAGCATCAAAATTAATATCATCATCAAAATTATTTTTCTTATTTTCGAAAACCTCGTTAAAAACAACATGAATGGATTCTTCTATAATCAAAGTTCTTTTATTAAAGATACGAAATACTTTAGAAATAGAAGAATAGCCAAGAAAAATTCCTTCATTGAATTTAGCATCAAATTTTCCTAAAGCATCTTTTTCATTCAAGATAAAACACTTACACCCAAAAACTTTAAAATATGAAATATTGGGTTTTTTGTTGTTTCACAACTCATAAGGAGTTTTGGTGAGTAAGGGTCTTACTAGAACTCTATTCATGACATAACATGTCGTGTTTACGGCTTCGGCCCAAAAATATTTAGGTAGGCTATGTTTATTTAACATGGTTCTTGCCATTTCTTGTAAGTTTCTATTCTTTCTTTCTACTACTCCATTTTATTGAGGATTTCTTAGAGTAGAGAAGTTGTGGTTGTATCCATTAGATTCATAAAATTCTTGAAAATCACGGTTTTGAAATTCACCACCGTGATCACTTCGAATTGAAGAAATCATAGAACTCTTTTCATTTTGAACAAGTTTACAAAACTTAGAGAAATATCTAAAGCATTCACTTTTGTGTGCCAAAAAATAAGTCCATGTGTATCTACTATAATCATCCACTATGACAAATACATATTTGCTACCTTTTAGGCTTGATGTAGCAATTGGTCCGAACAAGTCCATATGGATCAATTGCAAAGGTCTAGAGGTGCTTATTTGGTTCTTAGGTTTGAAGCTACCTTTTATTTGTTTTCCTAGTTGACATGCATAACATACATTAATTTTGACAAACTTGATATGAGGAATTCCTCTTAAAAGATGATTTTTAGGTACCCATTTGACCTTGGGTGCCTCAAAAATCGATCGACTTAACTTATCATTTTGCATAGAATTCTTTATGGTTCTTTTAGGAACCCAAATCAATTTGTGTGGGCTGCATTTCTTAAATGGACAATGATAAACTACATGTCCAAGTTTGCAATAAAAGTTACATTTATTTTGGGGTGAAATATGCAAGATAGAGCCTTTAACAAAGGTGGTTGGATTTTGGTGAGAGCTACTCACAAATCCGATTCCACTTCTTTTATGAACATGACCCTTATTGGCAAGGATCATGTTCAAGGACTTACTACCAACCTCAAATTTTTCTAAGGTATTTTTGAATAGCAAGTTTTCCTTTCTAAGTGTTTCTACTTCATGGCATTTCGTACATGGAGCTAAACTATCATTATGCTTAATTTTTAATTTATCAAAATCACTAATCAGAGAATAATACTCCTTTTTTAATAATTTATATTGTTTACTAATTATTTTACATTCATCAAATAAATCATGAAAAGTATTTAATAATTCATCAAATGATAAATTTATGTCTAATGAACTTATTACCTCATCTCCAATGGCCATTAGTGCATAATGTGTAACTTGCTCGGTGTTAGTTGGCTCCTCTTCTTCGGATGCACTTGAGTCGTCCCATGTTGCTTTGAGAGCCTTCTTCTTTGGTGTCCTCTTCTTGGCTTGGGGACATTCACTCTTGTAGTGTCCTGGCTTCTTGTATTCGTAGCATATTACTTGATCTTTCTTGGGTTCAAATTTATTTTTAGCGTCATTTTTAAATTTGTTCCTTTTAATGAATTTTTTGAATTTTCTTATTAAAAGTGCCAAGTCATCATCAAAGTTCTCATCACTTGAGTTTTTTTTCAAGTGGTCTTCTTGTATTCTTAGTGCTATATCCTTCCTGTTCTTTGAAAATGTATCCTCAAGCTCTTCATGAGCTTTGTATGTCATTCATAGGTTATTAATGACTCAATTAGTTCTTCAAGAGTAACATTATTTAAGTCTTTGGCCTCTTGAATGGTCGTGACTTTAGGGTCCCAACTCTTTGGAAGGGATCTTAAAACTTTATTAATGAGTTTAAAATCTAAGAAACCTTTACCAAGTCCTTTTAGACCATTGACGACATCTGTAAATCGGGTGTATATGTCTCCTTTGGTTTCACTCGGTTTCATTCAAAATAACTCATAAGAATGAACTAAAAGATTAATTTTTGACTCCTTCACTCTATTAGTGCCTTCATGAGTCACTTCGAGTGTGTGCCAAATATCAAAAGTCGTTTCATAAATCAACACTCGATTAAACTCGTTTTTATCTATTGCACAAAACAAGGCATTCATAACCTTGGCATTTAAAGTGAAAGTCTTCTTCTCCAACTCATTCTAATAGTTCATTGGAAGATAAAACTTTTGAAAATTGTTTTCGACAATGTTCGAAAGCTCAAAATCCATTAAAATTAGGAAGATCCTCATTCTAGTCTTCCAATATGTGTAATCCGTCCCATTGAACATGGGCGGACGTGTAATTGAATTACCCTCTTGGTTGCCGACAAATGCCATCTCTCTTGGGTTTTAAACCAAACGAGAGTGAACCTCGCTCTAATACCAATTGTTAGGATCAAGAGCGGCACTAAGAGGGGGGGGTGAATTAGTGTAGCGGAAAACTTTCGTTATTTTAAAATACTTATTTCAATTAAAACCGATTCCAACGAGAATGGTTTCAATTCAATCCATTTTGGAAGTAATTTAAACTTGAAACCTTTCGTGAAAGTGCAAGAGAAGACTAAGGTGATTTGCAGCAATGCAAATTGCACAAATAAAAAGCATCGGTTTCGTAAAGTCTTCGTATGATTAAAGCCGATCTCGGAAGATGTTTACGTGAAAGTGTATGTAGACGTAGTTAAAGCACAATAAGGAGGAGAGGCAGTTTGTTATAAAAGAAAGTTGCTCAAAATAAATGCAAACTGAGTTTTAGAATGGTTCGGTCGATGTAACCTACATCCACTTTCGGCTTCCTCCTCCGACGAGGTCACCAGCGTCCACTAGAGGCCTTCCTTCAATAGGTAAAGGCCAACTACCTTTTACATTTTTTCTCCTTTTGCTGGGTTTAGGAGACAACCCTTACAAGTTTCACTCCTCTTTCTTGGATGGTTATAAGGCTAAGAGATGAAGGAGGAGAACTCTAACTTTTACAACACTTTAAGGCTCAAGAACTCAAGATTATGCCAATAGGTTTCGTGCCCTTTCATATAGGAAAGGGTAGGGTTTTTATAGGCCTCGGCTTCAAAAATGGAGCCTAAAAATGTCTAATCCCAGATTTCCGAGGTCCTAGTGGTACCACCGCCATTACTGGGCGATACTACTGTCTGACACTTGACACTATGTCGTACTACCGCTTAGTCTGGGCGGTACCACCACTTGACAGAGCTCGGAGACCAAGCTCTGGCGGTATCACCGCCCATAATTCCTAGGAGACTGAGTCTCCCAGGTGGTGCCAACCCCGGCCTTGATGGTGCCACCGTCGGCCAGGAATTCAGGGTCCTGGTTGGGCCTAGAATCCGACCCAGCCCAACCCAACTTAGGGCCCAATTGGCCAATAATTAAGTTAGTGGGATTACCACCCAATGCTAACTTAATATACCCTAACTATGATAATTAAGATATGATTACTACA
>NC_088356.1:40219732-40304732 GCF_036884655.1 Musa acuminata AAA Group
AATATGCATTGAGAGTATAAAACATATCTTAAATGTGCTTTGATGGTTGATAATTTTTTTTCAAATCTTATTTAGTTTGGATGTTGCATCGCAAATATCCAAATGCTAATAATAATAAAATTTTTCAAAATTTTTAAAATATCCTATGATATTGTCTAAAAACATAAGATTATCATTATATAATAGATATCACAACCCTTATTTTCTCTCCCATTTTCTTGATTTCTATTTTCGCTAACTCCTCTCAAATGTCTTATATATGAAATACTATTTATTTATTTTTAAACATTTTATTATTATGATTATATTTTATATTTTTTATAAACATGGGTCATACATAAAATTTTGTAATATTACATATATTCATTTATTTTATTTATTTAAATAAAAATATATATTTATTTTTGAATACATATTAAAAATATTAGAAGGATAAATTTTATCATATAATATTTAATGAACTTTTAAAATATAATCTTACCAAATAATATTTAGGTCAATGTATATTTAAGGTCCAATTTTAATCTATTATTTATCAAATACTCAAGACATTCCAATAACTATATATTCATTCATAAATATATATTAAAAATATAAATATATTTCCAAACATAATCACAACACAATCAAACATACATATCATAAATGAACATACAGTAAAGAAAGGAGAGAGGACCTGTCTCTTAGAGAGGTTTTAATTGGGTGGGAGAAGAAAATAGAGAGGAGAAGAAGGAAAAGAGAAAACAAAAGGATCTTAGTACCCCAGAGAGAGAGAGAGAGTACTTATTGCACATCCTCCTCTAGGGATGGGTTGGCTCTCTACTCTTTTGAGGGAAATCCTCTATTCTGTTGAGGGAAATTCTCTTTCTAATCTGTATAAATAGGAGAGGGACATGTTAATATATTGAAGCTTCTTCAATAATTTCTTTTCTATCTCTTTTCTAATATGGTATCAGAGATGGTAGCTCTACCGAAGCCTTTTGCTGCTCCTCTGGGTGTTAGTGTGGAAGCCGGAAGGACTGGTGTTGACTTTCTTCCTCCACTGTAGTTTCTCCCCATCCTCCTCCCCTTCCGACCCTTCTTTCCCTTCGCGGATCACCTTCACCACCGCCGTCGGCTGCGACATCTGTTTCTCTCACAAGAAAAGTAAGAACCGAAGCTCCCGTGGCCAGCAGCAGCCGACGCCAACCTCTCTACCTTGATGCAACTCCATGACCGCTTCCTGGCCAACAGCAGCTGCTGGCGCACAACCCAAACCGCTGCGAGATTCCTCGCCATTGGGAAGATCTCCTTCCGCCCAAGTATATTGGGAAGAACATCTTTAGAAGAACTCTCTGCAGATAGAAGGCCGGTGATTCCTCTCCCGCCGCCTCCTCTTTCCTGTCCGGTAGGAAAGGGCAGCGCCGCTGCTTACCTCTCCTCCGGCGCCTGCAGGCGTCTTCTTCTGCCTCTCCGACTCCGTCACCCGCTGCCTCTCGGAGCACCGCAGCTGGTCCGAACTCACCGACCGCTCGGCCACCTCCCGCCCTCGCAAGAACCTCGCCTACTTTCCCGTCCACTACGCTGCCATGGTGGCCGCCATCCTCCATTTGCCCGAACCGCTGCCTCCGTAGCACCAGCCGCCACCAGTCTTCTTTGTAGTGGTGGCAGCTTCCTCTGCTGTGGCCGCTTCCAGGCTCCCCGCCGCAGTTTCTCTGCCACAGTAATCTTTGCTGCCACATCAATCTTCGCTGCAGCAGGAGTTTTCAGCAGCTTCTGCAGCCGCAGCAATCTGTAGCAGCTGCAGTCTTCAGCAGCAGTCTTCGCTGCAGCAGCAGTCTTCAGCAGCTGTAGCAGCTTCTGCAGCCACAGCGATCTGTAGCTGCAGCAGCAGCTACTCTTCTCACTCATTTCCTCCCCTACTTCCTCCATCTTCTAGCTACTCTTCTCACTCATTTCCTCCCCTACTTCCTCCATCTTTTAGCTACTCTTCTCACTCATTTCCTCCCCCACTTCATCTATCTACCGTGAAGGGGGCTTGGATGTCTTTATCTTTTTTCTGATATTCCAGTTCCTATTTCTACAGGGACTCATAGTTCTTCTCCTACAAGGCTTATCTCCATTAATACTGCTACACTAATCTCTTTCAAGTTATCAAGGGGTGGCAACTATGCGTCCTAGCGGGCTCAATTTTCTAATCTCTTATTTGGATATGACTTGCTAGGTTACATTGATTGCTCCTTTAGTTGTTCGTCAACCATATTCAACATCCCCGGAGAACGTAGTCCAGTACCTAATCCAGCTCAAATTGTGGCTGCGTCAAAATCATCTCATCCTCCAACAAGCCTCAGTTGCTGGATCCATCACTCCATTGATTTCTGCATGTATGATTGCTGCCAATGTGTGGTCTAAACTGCATTCAGCCTTGGCGAATCATTTGCGTACTCGCAAGCTCAGTCTTCTATCTAAGCTGATGGTGACCAAACAAGAGGGAAGTACTATCACTGATTATCTACAAAATATCAAAGTTATCATTGATGACTTGGCTTTGATTGGTCATTCCTTATGTGATGAGGAGACATCATTCATACCCTAAATGGTCTTGGAGACGACTACAAGCAATTGGCGGCTGCAATTCGGGCACACGACTCACCAGACTCCTTTAAAGAACTCTATGACAAGTTGACTGACTATGAGATATATTTAAAGCATGCGGACAGACTGCCCGGACCGTCTATCACAACTCAAGTCAGTTATAAGTCTAAGAGGAAGAACACTAGGTACCCTCCAAACATCACCAAAGGTATTCTTGATTCTATGGGTCCCATGCAACACCCCCCTTATCCTCCTAACTTCTCGCAAAGTGGCAACTTCTATACTCGTCCACCTTGGCATCTTGCCCCTTCAAGCCACCAACGATGGGTAGTATGCCAGCTATGTGATAAAATCGAACACTCCGCTAAAGTTTGTCGGTCTCGATCCCGCCTTCCTGCTCCATCACACTAGCCTTAGGTAAATCTCCTCACTACTCCGATGACTAGCCAGCCCAACTGGATTGCAGACTCTAGCGCCTCCTATCACATCACCTCTGATCTTTAGAATTTTGTCTCTCCACAATCCCTATAGTGGCGATGAAGATATCAACATTGGTGACGGTAACGACCTTCCTATAACTCATACTTTTTCCACAACGGTTACTTCTGATACTACAAAATTTACACAAATGATGTTTTATGCGATCCTAATATTAAACACAACCTTATTTCTATTTCTTAATTTTATAAAAATAACAATACTTCAATTGAATTCTTTCTTGACTCCTTTCTTGTTAAGGACTTGAGCACGGGCGCATCCTTGGTCCAGGGCCCGAATAGAGGAAACATTTATGAATGGATGTCAGCTCCACAAATAACCTAGCCCACTGTTCATTCTTCCGTTGCAGCTCCAGTTGATATATGGCATTGTTATCTTGGTATCCCTCATCCCATATTCAACACAAATTACTTTCTAGTTTCTCTCTTTTTATTTCTAAATCGCATAGTTCTATAATGCATTGTGATGCATGTCTTAGTTATAAAAGTCATCGACAGCCATTTGGCTCATATTCTATTTCCACCTCTAAACCATTTAAAATCATTTATACAGATGTTTGGGGCCCTGCACTAATCCCGTCTTTTAATAAATTCAGATTTTATGTCATTTTTGTAGATCACTTCACTAAGTACACATGGTTATATCCTCTTCACCACAAATCTGACATTTCGATCGTCTTTCCTACCTTTCGAAAGTTGGTCGAAAATCACTTTCAGTCTACCATCAAAACGGTTTACTCTGATGGTGGCGGTGAATATCAAGCTCCGGTGGCCTATCTCTCAGCTTGTGGTATCCAACACCTCAAGTCTCCCCTACATACTCCTCAACTTGTTGGCTCCGCCGAATGCAAACATTGGCATATTATAGAAATTGGGCTCACACTTATCCATTAGGCCTCCATGCCTTCAAACTTTTGGACGGTAGCCTTTCAAACTATCGTCTACCTTATTAATAGAATGCCTACGCCAGTCCTACAATACTAATCCCCCTTTGATACACTATTTCACAAACCCTCAAACCTTCGTAAACTCAGAGTATTTGGTTGTCTATGTTATCCATGGTTGCATCCCTATGCCTTTCACAAGTTAACATCATGATCTAATCCTTGTGTTTTTATAGATTACTCTTTTGAACATAATGCTTTCCGCTGCTATAATCTCCACACTCACAAAATTTTTATATCACGTCACGTTATTTTTGTTGAGTTTATTTTTTCTTTTCATAACCATACCTCTCCTACCATGCAGACCACCACATTAACCATTTCTCATTGGGGTATACCTCCGATCCAACCGGATGAGCTTCCCATGACATCGTTCAGTCCCTCCTCTCATGATCTACACTATTCCACTCCTCCGGTTCAGCAATTGCTCATTCCTACTGCACTTCTCTCTTCTCCAACTATTGAGGTACTTGGTTCAGGATCACAATCATTATCTTTACCTTCTTCTCGGCCAAGTGACCCTGATGTACCTCCACTTTACCCGGCCTATGTTAATGACTCTCAACCGCTTCTTTCGACAACACAACCTTATGGTCCCGTAGTCTCTACCATCCTGTGACCACACGCTCTAAGAGTGATATTTTCGAACCACGTCAGATCCTTGATCTTTATGCTATCATGGATTCCTCATCCACCACCGTTGAACCCACCACCTTCACTCAAGCCCAAAAATATCTGCATTGGCATACCGCCATGTGTGAGGAATATAATGCCCTCCTCCATAACTCAACATGGGATCTAGTACCCTTTCATCATACACAAAACATCATCGGGTGTAAGTGGGTTTTTCGAGTTAAGCGGAATCCCGATGGCTCTATTACTCGATATAAGGCACGCCTCGTCGCCAAAGGGTTTCATCAAAGACTTGGAGTTGATTTCATTGAGACATTTAGTCCCGTTGTTAAGCCCACTATAATCAGACTTATCATGAGTTTGACCACCACTAAGGGTTGGAAATTATGCCAATTGGATGTTAATAATGCCTTTTCACAAGGGACTCTAACTGAAGATGTATTTATGCACCAACCTCCTGGTTTCACTCATCCTCAGTATCCAAGGCATGTCTATAAACTTCGAAAAGCTATTTATAGACTTCATCAGGCTCCAAGAGCTTGGTACACTAAACTTGGCTATTTTTTGAATTCAGTTGACTTTCTCAACTCCAAATCTGATTCCTCGTTATTCTTACAACAACACCATAGCGACACAATATATATTCTGGTATATGTGGATGACATCATTGTCATAGGCATCAACCCTATAGAAATCCAATTGTTCATCGAACAGTTGGCAGCTCGATTCTCGCTCAAAGATCTAGGACCCCTAAATTATTTTTTGGGTGTCGAGGCTACATTCACATCTTCCGGTCTCTTTCTATCATAAAGAAAAATACATTTAAGATTTATTATCCAAAATAAACATGTTGGACGCAAATGTGGTTACCACTCCTCTATCTACTAGTAGCTCTCTCAAATTATCTGATGGAAGTCCTACTACGGAACCCACTCAATACAGACAAGTCGTTGGTTCCCTACAGTACTTAGCTCTCACCTATCCCGACATCTCAGTCAACAAATTATCACAGTTTATGCAGAGGCCGTCTACTATACACTGGTCTGCAGTTAAACGAATTCTACGATATCTTAAGAGGACCTTTAATCATGGTCTCTTTATTCGTAAACACTCTCCACTTCAGCTTCATACTTTTACCGATGCTAATTAAGCAGGCAACTTTGATGATAGAATATCCACATCAAGGTATATTATCTTCCGTGGCACTAATCCAATCATTTAAAATTCTAAGAAGCAAAAGATAGTTGCACGGCCTACAATAGAAGCTAAATACCGTGTCATTGCCACTGCCACTATAGAACTCAATTGAGTCACAAATCTGCTCAAGAAACTCAATATTAATGCCACTCCTATAATATATTATGATAATAACGAAGCTACCTATCTGTACGCTAATCCGGTGTTCCACTCCCATATGAAACATATTGCTATTAACTTCCATTTTGTGAGAGATCAAGTTGTCTGTCGTCAACTACGAGTTTCTCATGTCCATTTGACAGATCAGTTAGCCGACTCACTCACGAAACCTCTCGCTCGTGTATTTTTTATATTGCAATGATCCAAGATTAGTGTCCTTGATAGGAGCACCATCTTGTGGGGGCATGATAGCAGATAAGATATCCTCAACTATATAAGAAAATCTCTCTACTCTGTTGAGGAAAATCCTCTATTCTGATGAGGGAAATCCTCCCTCCTAATCTGAATAAATAGAAGAGGGACATGTTAATGCATTCAAGCTTCTTTAGTAATTTCCTTTCTATCTCTTTTCTAACATTTATAGGCTATTCATCTATAGCCTACATGTGTTGCATGAGTCCATTCATTCGTCAAGCTCAATTATACATAACATAATGTAAATACCGAGATGTCAAACTTCACATTCCACGTCGTGTCCACAACAGTCCAAACTGATCTTAATGTGAATATTAATGCAAGTTCTTAGCTGGGAGTCTTATATATATATATATATATATATATATATATATATATATATATATATATATATATATATATATATATATATATATATATATATATATATATATATATATATATATATATATATATATATATATATATTATCATTAAAAAGGGCCTTGCCTTGACTTGTGAATCATTTTGAATTTCGAGCTTGTACCTTCTCAACATCCATAATTTTACACCAATACTTACGATGATACTTTTTTTGTTGTATCATTATTTATACATTTATATTTTATCTTATGTGAAATGTTACATAAAAATATAATTAATACACATCATATAGACTCATATATGAGTATTAAGGAAATATTTATGGGTGAAATGATTTGAAAAAAAAAAAAATAATAATATATTGGTTAACTTATAATGAATCATGATAAATTTAAGTTTTTTTTAGTTGAATTGATCTCAATCTCATGAATGTTAATCATCCTAACCAACTGAAACACATTATCAGTTTAAAAATTATCAACAAAAGAACTATATGTCTTAATAAATTTAATTTGGATTGAATTATTGTCAAATCTAAATATAAATATTAATCAATTTGACTTAAACGTACCATTATTCAATTTTCTAACTTAGTATCAGATAGTTATTCTAAATGAGTGAAAATTTTATAAAAATATATGCAGCTGAATAGATAATATATTATCTTTAATTCATAATTTAATAAACTTACATCTTTGGATTGAATTAATGTTCAATCTTATATATATTACATGATTAATTTGACTCATTAGTAGGTTTTTATATTGTAAATCAAGAGACAACTCTTTACGAGCTTCTATCATTCACAAAAGCTTCATGAGTTTTATCTCCGATACTACTCAAGAAATGAAGTAATTAATTCTCATTTAATTTAAAAATAAAATTAATGTTGCAACGATGCATCATGTCCATCATTTTTCGTGCGAACACACATGCCCATGGTCATGCAAAAGTTTCAGGCACACTTTATCTCGTGCGAGCTTCCTTTTGCTAAAGGGTTGAAGAAGCTTCCTTTTCCCAAGTAGTGGGCCTCGCGCCTATCGATACCCTGTGCCATCTCTATCAATCCCTTTACATCCTCTTGTTTTTTTAGTTTTCTTCCTCACTCTTCAAGATACCTTTGCTCGAACACAAGCAAACCATGTCACCTCATCCGATCTTAGCCAAGTCTTCTTAGTTCCAAAGAGAGAGAGAGAAAAGAGGGAAGGAAAGCCTCTCACCATTAGAGATGTGGAATAGTATAGGTAATTTGGAATCGTGGTATGTCATCCTCTAAGGAACGGTTGAGATATTTATAAGCTATTCATCTATAGCCTACATGCGTTGCATGAGACCATCCATTGGTCAAGCTCAATTATACGTGGCATCCTGGTAATATCGAGAAGTAAAACTTCGTATTCCGCATCCTGTCCATGTTATTCCAAAGCTGGTCTTAATGTGAATATTAACACAAGTCCTAGGAGTCTTAAAAAAACTATATATATGTATATATATATATATATATATATATATATATATATATATATATATATGTATATATGTATGTATATATGTATATACATATATATGTATATATGTATATGTATATGTATATATATACATATATACATATATATACATATACATATATACATATATATATATATATGTATATATATGTGACTTTATTTATTTTATTCAAACTGGACCTTTATTTATTTTATTCATGATAACCTCCAACTTTGACTACAAGGAGGAGACGGAGGGAGTACGATGACAGTAACAGTTCATTTTAGTTCATTTATTATGGAGTCCAAGTATCAGCAAGACTCATTTATTGAAGCAGCAGTATCAGTCCAAGGGGTCTAGTTCGGTGCCAGGTAAACTCCGATGGCCTCAATCATTTCGCCCGCACGTCCAAAGAAGCCAATGATCTTACCCGAGACTAGCGGAACGGAGAAAGGTATTCCGCCACTGGAGCCGAAAGGTCCATAGCTGTCCTTGTTGGTCCTCAGCGTCAGGTTCCTCACCAGAGTTAATCCCCACATCGTATCCACAGACCCCTCGACGCCCACAAGATACTCGTCCTCTTGCAGAGAAATCTGAACAACGACACTTTTCTGTCATTGAGGTACAACCAATCGATAATGTTAATTAGGAGGAAGATGACGAAGTGGACGAACCACGTAGGGTTTGAAATCGATGCTGCCGAAGTGCTTGGTCTCCGTCTGATCATTACGGATGAAGGTGATCACGATGGCGTCGATGGCCTCTACGGCGCCAATCTTGATTTCGGTGATGCGGTCGGCAGCCCCCATGTCCCATTCAGACCCTCCGTTGCCACCCCACAGCCCCACCTTGATCTCTCCCGCCTGCACGCATGCACGACACCATCACGTTATATACCACCATGCATCAAAACCTTGCACAGCAGGAAATGGATCAAGAGAAAGAACCATTTGCATGTAGATATGGATGTGTGTGTGGACAAGAAGAAGAAGATGATGACGATGATGATGCACGTCCTTCCTCTGGGACCTATATTACATTGGCGGGCCCATAACCATCTTCCTCAAATAAAACGTTAAACGTGTAGTACCTACGTAAACGTGAAACTCGTGATCGCTACCTACACAAGTGCAACAACACAGTGCATGCAAATAAACGCCATTACGTTATAAACCATGCATCGAACCTTACACAGTGCAACAACACAGACACAATTTGCACAGCAAGAATGTATAAAGAGAACGAACGACGTCACGGAGGCAAAGCCTCCTCTCTCACCATTTGCAGACTCCTTTCTTTTGCACAGGAAGAAACTTAGGGAAGACGGTGGATGCTGCACGTCCTCCCTCTGGGAAGAGGATGGGGGTATTTGTAGCCCTCCAAGGTTAACATGTGCCTACATAAACGTGAATCTCGTGATCGACCCACATCAGGTTCTGCAAGCGATGAAGTCAAAAGAAACACCTACAAGGGCTGAATTGGAGATGATGATCCCTCTCCATCTCATCCTTCGTAACACTTGGGTGTCGGCCAAGGATGGAAGCTGAGGTACGTAAACGTGAATCTCATGGTCATCTTAGCCATCTCACGTTGGATGGCTTGGCAAGCATCTACGTCGCATATGTCCTTCCATGGCGGAAATGCTAAGCTGCACATTCTGCATGCAGAACCTTAAAGACTTGTGAGCGTACGAAAGTTTGGTGTATGGCTGCCAATCTTCACTCAAAGGGCCTGAACGTAGCATATAATGCATACTCCCTTCCCTTGTGCTCGTTCGGTCGACGGTACAGCTTTTAAGTGGTTTATTGGAATGGATGTCAGAATATAGCTTCATAGTTTACATCACCATTATTTATATTATCAAAAGAGTGTAATTTTTTCATTTCCAATCGTAATCATTTAATTTTTTTTTCTTCCTGCTTTCTTTCTGATTAAGATTAATTAGTCTATAATCCTACCTACTTTTCTTATGAGTAAAAAATCACAGGATCTCGAAAACATACATAAATATAATTTTTTTAATTTAAATCAACTCTCTTGATGTAAATATAAGGCACATAACATGGTAATTTTTTATTTTTTTCATTCTTTTCTTTTTTCTTGTTGTTTTTTATTTCTCCTTATAATGCACCAACAGCAATCCAACCCCCCTTTTTTTTTTCTCCCAGTTGGTGCCTTCTTTCGATTTTTTTTTTCTTCCATTCTTTTCTTTCACCGTTTTTTATTTATCCATATAACGCAGCAACAACAACCCACATTTTTTTTTTCTTATTTCTTTGCACTTTTTTTTTTCTTCTGGTTGGTGTCTTTCTTAGGTTTTCCCCCATATATTGGGTTGTATATCCATTTTAGATTTTAATTGTTTTTTGCTTTCATTCTTTCATTCTTTTTTTTTTTTTTTTGCTTCTCCTTATAACGTACCAACAACAAATATATATTTCCGCTTATAATTTTAGATTTTATATTATCTTCATAGGTTACTTACTAAATATACATAGTTTTATCCTCTCAAACATATATATGAAGTAATTATAGTTTTTATTCATTTTAAAAATATGATCAGGAACGTTTTTAAGTCTATTATTAAAATAGTTTACTCTGATGGAGGAGGTAAATATTAAGCTCTAACAATTAATCGCATATCATGTGCTATATAATATCTCAAGTCATCATCGCACATATCTCAATTATTTGACTTTGTTGAACGAAAGCATCGACATATAATCGAAACTGATATTATCCTCCTACACTAAGCCTCCATGTCATCAACCATTTGGTCAGCAGCCTTTCAAATTACAATCCACATCATTAACTATATACTCAACCTAATCCTACAACACCAATCATAATTTTTAAGACTATTTCATAACAACCTCGAAACCTTTAAAAACTTAAAATATTTGATTGTTTATGTTATCCCTAGCTCTATACTTCACACAAGTTAACACCAAGATCTAGGTCGTGCATCTTAATCAAGTGTAAGTGAATCTTTCAAATTAAGCGAAACTCAGATGGATCCATTGCTAATACGAAGAACATCTAATAACTAAAGGGTTTCACCAATGAGCATGTGTTGATTTTATGAAGATCTTTAATCCAATTATTAAACCAATGATAATTTGACTCGTCCTTAGTATGATTATCACTTAAGGATGGCATGCACGCTAATTTAATGTTAACATTGCTTTCTTGCAAGAGATTTTAACTGAAATGTATTTAAGGACCACTTCTTAACTTAATTTACCCTCAATATCTAAACCAAGTATGTAAACTATAGAAAGCTTTTTATGGACTTTGCTGAACTCCAAAACTTGTTATACCATATATGGCTTACTTTTGCTCTTAGCCAATTTTGTCAAATCCAAATCCAATAGCTCTTTATTTGTATGATAATAAAAGAGATATACTATATATCCACTAGTTTATGTAGATAATATTATCATCAATGATAATAATTCCATGGATATCAAGCAATTTCTTAAATAATTGATAGATCAATTCTTCATCAAACACTTAGGAATCTTCAGTTATTTTTTGAGAATGAGAGTAACGTTCACAAAAAAAATACCTTCCACATCTAGCATCACTTGATTATTTCATTTTCACTGCGTGCCGTTTAGAACTTTTGACTGCATCTCATGATCGAATGCTTGTGGCAAACATTTGGATATGAGGTTATGAGAAAGGAAAAAAAAAAAAAAAACGGTTACTCTGGCTTTTACATGATCACTTTTGGGAGGATAATTATTTTACACGAAATGATGCAATGGCAGATGGAAACCCAACTCCAGAATATTTTGTACACCATCTCATTCATCTATAGAATTCAAAAGACATCCAAAAGAACTGTCGGCAAGATAATATTAATCTAAATGATTGGGTGAGATGTGTTCCACTTTATCTATGACTGTCATATATAAAAAACAAAGAAAGTCTCTTGATGCAGAAACATGACCTTTCTTATTTGTTTGAGTAAAAGGCTGTTGTTTTGTGCATGACACAAGTTGTATTATAAACTCAAAACCCAATACATCCAGAAGAAAATTATCCTAAAATCAACTATTTTGAAGTCCTAAATATTATGGAAAGTTATGGAGTGGATGACATTCATAATGTTGCTCTGATTTTTTCTTCTCCTGTTGATACTTGACACCATGTTTTGAATAGAAATTTCTTCAAGAGATGTGTGTGAGCTTTGATGGTAATGCTGTATGAAGATTCCAAGAACCTTGAGAAGGTCATCATTGTTGTCAAATCACATAATTGAGCGATCCATGGAACCAGAAAGTGGATCTGTTCCACCCAAAAATAATTTGGTACAAGGAGAGGATAAATGCGTGTGCACATAATAGTGTGTGGTGAGGAAGATGACTTGTGATTTGAGCATGCATTTTTAAGCCAACTTGACTGGGTAAGAGCTGAAATTGATGGTTGCTTATGAGAGATGGCCAATTGAATTCCGAAGCCAAGAATTGCTTTCCTATCAGTTCATCCATAACAGGCCAAACTAAGGATTGTTTGTGGTAGGCCACTCCAGCTCATGAAATAGTGAACACTGAAGGAGAAGGCACTGTTTGATTTGTCCTTCATAAAGCTGAAAAACAAACTGCAGGATTCTTTCAATTATGGAGGTTTTCACTCGTCCTCGGTTAAGGATTGGAGTTCAGAAACTTAGTCTTATCCTTCCATTCATTAGATTGTTTTTGATCCAAAACTTCTTTTCTTTTATGAATTATAAGAAAAAGTAACTCTGCAGGATTCAACTATTCAAAAGAGCACTGTTTTTTTTGGTACACTTCCATTTTTTTCAGCTAACCTCTGGTACATATAGAAATCTGTGTATTCTATGAAAGAATGCTGAAGAACGTTGAAACACAAGTTGAAGAAGATGAATAAAAAGTAAAGAAGATGTCTACCTGATCAAAACTATGCTGATCTAGAAACTATGAAGGGTTACTATTTCTGATTAATAGGTCATAGTCAACTTGGGATAGCTAAGGGGAAGTTTGACTCAAAGAAAACCTTGGAATATGTTATATTAAAAGATGCGGTCCGATAAGTTAGTGCACTATCTCCTAAGGAATCATAGTATTTCTTTTCTATTAGAATATATATATATATATATATATATATATATATATATATATATATATATATATATATATATATATATATATATATATATATCATTAGAATCCAATTAAGCGGAATCCTGACAAGTCCATTGCTCGATATAAAGCATGATTAGTAGCCAAAGAGTCTCATCAATGACCTGGAGTTGACTTCACAGAGACTTTTAGTCCTATAGTTAAACCCATAATAATTCGGCTTATTCTAAGTTTGGTCTTCTCCAGAGGCTGGCACTTACGACAATTGGACGTTAACAATGCCTTTTTACGGGGGACTCTAATTAAAGATATCTTTATGCAGCAACCCCTTGGCTTTGTTCATCACCAGTATCCGAGACATGTCTACAAATTACAAAAAGCCATTTATTGACTCTGTCAAGCTCCAAGAGATTGGTATACTGAACTTGGATCGTTTTTTATATCAATTGGCTTCATCAACTCCAAGTCTGATACCTCTTTATTCCTACGACAAAAACTTGGAAATACAATATATCATCTAGTATATGTAGATGATATCATTGTTACAGGCAATGATCCCTTGGAGATTCAGATATTTTTAAAGTAATTGGCTGATTGATTCTCCCTCAAAGATTTAGGACCCTTGAGTTACTTTCTGGGAATGAAAGCGACATTTACATCCTCAGGTCTCCTCCTCTCACAGAGAAAGTATATTGAAGACTTATTATCAAAAACAAATATGCAGGATGCGAAAGAATTTGCTACTCCTCTCTTTACTAATGAATCACTCAAATTATGTGATGGCAGCCTTACCACGGACTGAACTCAATACCGACAAGTACTTGGCTCCTTACAGTACTTAGCACTCAACCGTCCAAATATCTCATTTGTAGTCAATAAATTATCTTAATACATGCACCAGCCTTCTGCTATGCATTGGTCTACAGTTAAACGAATTTTACGATATCTTAAAGGGACCCTTAATTATGGTCTCTTTCTCCGCAAAACCACTCAACTTCATCTCCATGCCTTTGCTGATGTTGATTGGGCAGGAAACTTTAATGATAGAACCTCCACGTCAGGGTATGTCATCTTTCTTGGGTCTAATCTAATCAATTGGAGTTCTAAGAAGTAAAAGACAATGGCCTGATCTACAACTGAAGCTGAATATCATGCTATTGCTACCGCCGCTGCTGAACTCAATTGGGTCACAAATCTCCTTAAGGAACTCAAAGTCAGCTCTACCCATACTCCTATAATATATTGTGACAATGTTGGAGCTACCTACTTATGTATCAATCCAGTGCTCCACTCACGCATGAAATACATTGCCATCAACTTTCACTTCGTATGAGATCAAGTTGTCAAACATCAACTTCGTATCTCTTATGTCCAAACGGTTGATCAACTAGCAGACTCACTCACGAAGCCTTTAGCTCGCAAATTATTTTTATTGCATCGGTCCAAGATCGGTATCCTTAACAGGAGCTCAATAGATTTCCTCAACTGCAATCTCTCTACTCAGTTAAAGAAATCTTATCTTTCACCATGTATAAATAGACTTAATATGATACTAATTGTAATGTGCTTTTCTTCATTATCTCATTTCTTCAAGAAATCTATGTATTCTCTAAAAGAATGCAGAAGAACGTTGAAACACAAGTTGAAGAAGATGAATAAAATGTAAAGAAGATGTCTACATGATCAAAACTATGTTGATCTAAAAACTACGAAGGGCTACTATTTCTGATTAATAGGTCATAGTCAACTTGGGATAGCTAAGGGGAAGTTTGACTCAATGAAAACCTTTTAATATTTTATATTAAATACAGAAATGATCTTTTATGTCATGATTGAAATCAATATCTATGTTTTGATCTGCAAGGGCACTATCTTTAGATCCAATATAAGAGTTGAGAGAGAGACTAATCTCTCAATTGAGATGCACAATCTTATTCAGTCCTTCGGTCCTAAGGCACCATCTTTAGATCCAAGATAAGAGTAGAGGTTTAAGATAAGTTATTAGGAGAGTTTCTCCCATCAATATTATCTCCTAAGGAATCCTAGTATTTATTTTCTATTAGCTAATATATATCATCATAATCCAATTAGCTATATTATATATATCATATTCAATTATAAAAAGCATAAAATCTATCTACATGATTAAAACTATGCTAATCTAAACCTTGTATCCTATGTCTCCCCAATGTTGAGATGTCAATCTTTGCTAGCTGTTGATGTTGGCAATTGCTTGACTCGAGCTATGAAATGAACGCTTGTTGATGGTAGCCTTCCAACATAATGAACGCCTGTTGATGGTAGTAATAGCTTGAGCCTGATGGGCTAACCGGCTAATAACTCGATTTGGTCTATACCACTAGAGATCAAGTTGTCAGACATCAACTTCGTGTCTCTTATGTCCAAACGACTGATCAACTAGCATATTCACTCACGAAGCCTTTAGCTTACAAATTATTTTTATTGCATAGAGATTTCCTATGATAACAGAGAGAATTCCTCAATTGCATGAGGCAATCTCTCTGCTCAGTTAAAGAAATCTTATCTTTCACCATGTATAAATAGACTTAATATGATACTAATTGTAATGTGCTTTTCTTCATTATCTCATTTCTTCAAGAAATCTGTGTATTCTCTAAAAGAATGCTGAAGAACGTTGAAACACAAGTTGAAAAAGATGAATAAAATGTAAAGAAGATGTCTACATGATCAAAACTATGTTAATCTAAAAACTACGAAGGGCTACTATTTCTGATTAATACGTCATAGTCAACTTGGGATAGCTAAGGGGAAGTTTGACTCAACGAAAATCTTGTAATATTTTATATTAAATACAGAAATGATCTTTTATTACATGATTGAAATCAATATCTATGTTTTGATCTGCAAGGGCACTATTTTTAGATCCAATATAAGAGTTGAGAGAGAGACTAATCTCTCAACTGAGATGCACAATCTTATTCAGTCCTTCGGTGCTAAGGCACCATCTTTAGATCCAAGATAAGAGTCGAGGTTTAAGATAAGTTACTAGGAGAGTTTCTCCCATCAATAAGAGTAGAGTTTTAAGATAAGAACTGTCAGCAAAAGAATATTAATCTAAATGATAGGGTGAGATGTGTTCCACTTTATCTATGACTGTCATATATAAAAAACAAAGAAAGTCTCTTGATGCAGAAACATGACCTTTCTTATTTGTTTGAGTAAAAGGCTGTTGTTTTGTGCATGACACAAGTTGTATTATAAACTCAAAACCCAATACATCCAGAAGAAAATTATCCTAAAATCACCTATTTTGAAGTCCTAAATATTATGGAAAGTTATGGAGTGGATGACATTCATAATGTTGCTCTGATTTTTTCTTCTCCTGTTGATACTTGACACCATGTTTTGAATAGAAATTTCTTCAAGAGATGTGTGTGAGCTTTGATGGTAATGCTGTATGAAGATTCCAAGAACCTTGAGAAGGTCATCATTGTTGTCAAATCACATAATTGAGTGATCCATGGAACCAGAAAGTGGATCTGTTCCACCCAAAAATAATTTGGTACAAGGAGAGGATAAATGCGTGTGCACATAATAGTGTGTGGTGAGGAAGATGACTTGTGATTTGAGCATGCATTTTTAAGCCAACTTGACTGGGTAAGAGCTGAAATTGATGGTTGCTTATGAGAGATGGCCAATTGAATTCCGAAGCCAAGAATTGCTTTCCTATCAGTTCATCCATAACAGGCCAAACTAAGGATTGTTTGTGGTAGGCCACTCCAGCTCATGAAATAGTGAACACTGAAGGAGAAGGCACTGTTTGATTTGTCCTTCATAAAGCCGAAAAACAAACTGCAGGATTCTTTCAATTATGGAGGTTTTCACTCGTCCTCGGTAAAGGATTGGAGTTCAGAAACTTAGTCTTATCCTTCCATTCATTAGATTGTTTTTTATCCAAAACTTCTTTTCTGTTTTGAATTATAAGAAAAAGTAACTATGCAGGATTCAACTATTCAAAAGAGCACTGTTTTTTTTGGGTACACTTCCATTTTTTTCAGCTAGCCTATGGTAAATATAGAAATCTATGTATTCTCTGAAAGTGTTGGGAAAAATCTTGTTAAAGCAGAATATTCTTTTTCCTCTTTGTGTATCAAATTGAGTTCCTCATCAAAATACCAACTTGATATCCAAATATAAATATCAACCAGCACAACATAAACAATAGAGCAAATAATCAATCACACAGTGAGACCAAATCTTTTAACGTGAAAAACCCAATGTGGGAAAAACCACGGAACTGTAGTCCACCTCAAACTTTCACTATCAATAATAATGATAATAGGTTTACAGTAGGTCTTCTCTAGAATAACTAGAGGATCAGAATAACATAAGAACATAGATCTTGGCTCTAGCATATCATCATATAGGATGAATCTCCTCAAAAGAGAATTCTAGGTCTCACAAAGTGGATATCACAGGAAAGTACCTTAGAGAGGGTAAACTGCAGATCAACACCATTAGGATTGTAGAGTTTGCTACAAGAATTCTCCACTTAAAATTTGGGTCGAAACTGACAAAGTTTGGCCACGTATTGTCAAGCAGAAAACTCAGAAACCTAATATTTCTCTCTCTATTTCTCTCTCTATTTCTCTCTCCTCTTTCCTCTGCATGCCGCCGCACGCTGCACGCTGCAATCTGATCTATTTTCCTCACCTTCTCTCTCCTCTTTTTAATTTATTTCGTTTGGGTTCAAACTGCCCAATATGTCCAAGCCCACATATGGGCTGGACCCAACAATTCTCCCCCTCCAGCTCATATGGTGGGCTGTACCAAGCCCGCTCTTTGCCTACATGCTTCAAGCTTCTCCTTAGGCAAAGACTTTGTCAACATATTTGAACCATTATCATTGGTATGTACTTTTTCCAATTGTAATTCTTTCCTCTCAAGCACATCACGAATCCAGTGATATCTCACATCAATATGCTTGGATCTAGAATGGTATGTTGAATTCTTGGAGAGGTGAATGGCGCTCTGACTATCACAGTAAACAGTATATCCTTCCTGTTTCAAGCCCAATTCATGTAGAAACTTTTTCATCCATAAAGCTTCCTTGCAGGCTTCAGTAACTGCTATGTATTCTGCTTCTGTGGTTGATAGAGCAACACACTTCTGTAACTTAGACTGCCAAGAGATTGCTCCTACAAATGTCATCAAGAATCCCGAAGTGGACTTCCTGGAATCGGTATCACCTGCCATGTCTACATCTATGTAACCTTCTAACACAGGTTCATCACTGCCAAAACATAAACACAACCTGAAAGTACCTCTAAGATATCTTAATATCCATTTCACTGCTGCCCAATGTTCCTTTCTAGGATTTGAGAGAAATCAGCTGACAACTTCAACTGCATGAGCTATATCTGGCCTAGTACAAACCATAGCATACATCAAACTGCCTACCACAGATGAGTAAGGCACTCTGGACATTTCTTCTTTTTCTTTCTCACTTGTAGGACATTGTTTCGAACTAAGCTTGAAATGACCTACAAGTGGGGAACAAACTGCTTTGGCTTTACTCATATTGAATCTTTCAAGAACCTTTTCAATGTAAGTCTCTTGAGATAGCCAAATCTTTCTTTTCTTCCTATCACGAAGAATCTTCATACCAAGTATTTGTTTCACCGATCCCAAGTCTTTCATGGCAAAAGACTTACTTAGCTCTCTTTTAAGCTTTTCAATTTTTCCAACATCATGGCCAACAATCAACATATCATCAACATATAGCAGTAAAATAATAAAATCATCATCTGAAAATTTCTTCATAAACACACAATGATCAGATGTGGTTCTATCATACCCTTGGCTCATCATAAAGAAATCAAACTTCTTATATCACTGTCTAGGTGCCTGTTTGAGTCCATATAAGCTTTTCCTAAGCTTACACACCATATTTTTTTTTCCCTTGACTTTGAAACCTTCTGGTTGCTCCATGTAAATTTCTTCTTTTAAGTCACTATGAAGAAATGTTGTTTTTACATCAAGTTGCTCAACTTCTAAATTCAAGCGGGCAGCCAAACCAAGAACAACTCGGATATAGAACATTTTCACAACTAGAGAAAATATTTTTTCAAAGTCAATACCTTTCTTCTGACTGAATCCTTTCACAACTAGTCGTGCCTTTTATCTTTGTTGTGAGCTATTGTTTTCAGTCTTCAGTTTATAAACCCACTTGTTCTTGAGAGCTTTCTTCTCTTTAGGCAATCTTACCAAGTCATAATTGTGGTTCTCAAGCAAGGATCTCATCTCTTCTTGCATGGCTTTAACCCACTCATTCTTATTCTCATGTAGAATAGCTTCTTGGTAAGTTTCTGGCTCTCCCCCGTCAGTAAGCATAACATACTCATGTGGAGGATATCTGGTAGAGGGTTGTCGCTCTCTAGTGGATCTTCTCAATAGAATCTCAACTAGTGGTAGAGGTGCCTGTTCAGTTGGTTCAACATCATCAACTGTAGGTGTATCATTACTAGTATTCTCACAACAATCTTCTTGTTCATCTCCCCCATGATCATCATGAACTACATGTGAAGGAATTGGACCTAAACTCCAAGGAATATAAATAGAGGTTTCTGGCTTCTCAACATTATCACCATCATCAAACAATTGGTCTTCAAGAAACACAACATCTCTGCTTCTAATAATCTTCTTGTTTACTGGATCCCATAATCTATACCCAAACTCTTCATCACCATATCCCAAGAAGATACATGCTTTTGCCTTATTATCAAGCTTGGACCTCTCATCTTTGGGAATATGAACAAATACTTTACACCTAAAGACTCTCAAATGATTATAAGATATATCTTTTCCTCTCCATACTCTCTCTGGAACATCACCTTGCAGAGGAACTGATGGAGAAAGATTTATCAGGTCAACTGTAGTTTTCATAACCTCCCCCCAAAATGACTTTGGTATCTTGGCGTGGGAAAACATACACCTAATCCTTTCTTCAATGGTTCTGTTCATCCTTTCTACCACACCGTTCTGCTGAGGAGTTTTAGGAACTGTTTTCTCAAGCCTGATACCATGGAACCTGCAATAATTCTCAAAATGACCCCTGTACTCGCCACCATTATCTGATCGAATACACTTTAGTTTTTTGCCAATTTCTCTTTCAACACTGACATGAAACTCCTTGAAAACATCGAGTACCTGGTCTTTAGATTTCAAAGCAAAAGCCCACACTTTTCTAGAATGGTCATCAATAAAAGTAACAAAATAAAGAGCACCTCCAAGAGTTCTAGTTTGCATAGTACAAACATCAGTATGAACTAAATCAATAACATCTGATCTTCTAGATGATGGATATGTCTGAAATGCAACTCTATGTGTTTTTCCAGCTAAGCAATGATCACAAGATTTAAGAGATGTAACTTGCAACTCTGGTAAGAACTGCTTTCTAGCAAGAGTTTGAAGTCCCTTCTCGCTGATATATCCAAGCCTCTTATGCCAAAGATCTATACTTTCACCTTTTTGAATTGCATTAATCTCTCTTTTATGTAGCTTAGCTGCCATGACATAAAAAGAGTTAATCTTCTTTCCTTTTGCCACAATCAGAGAACCTTTAGTAAGTTTCCATTTGCTTTCACCAAAATAATGTGCAAAACCCTCATCATCAAGTCTACCTGTAGATATCAAGTTAATACGAATATCTGGAACATGCCTTACATCTTTGAGTATGAATTTGCTCCCAAGCAAATATCTCCAATACCCACAATCTTAGATGTACCATTGTTTCCCATTTTAACATTACCAAATTCACCAGCAATGTAAGATCTAAAGAAATCACCATGAGAAGTGACATGAAATGAAGCACCAGAGTCAATTACCCAATTACTGTCCTGAGCTACAAGGCTAACACAACCTTCATCATAGACAATAGTGATATTACCTTCAGCAGCAACTGTATTAGTCTCTTTCTCATTTTTCTTCATTTCATTCTGTTCTCGCTTCCAAAACCTACACTTTTTCTTTATGTGACCTAGCCTATTATAGTGAAAACATTTGATATCTCTTCTAGACTTAGATCTTCCTCTATATCCATATGGATTTCTGCTATGACTTCTTCCACGTCTTTCTTGTTTTTCAGTAACAAATGCACTAGAAGAAGATTCACCCTATTCTTTCCTTCTGGCATCTTTATTTAGCAAACTGTCTTTAACCATATCAATAGTTAGAGTTTCCTCTGGCGTGGAGTTGCAAATAGTCACCACATACGTTTCCCAACTTTCTAGTAAAGAGCTGAGAAGTAACAATCCCTGCATCTTATCATCTATATTCATTTTCATAGCAACCAACTTGTTTGCAAGACTTTGAAATAGGCTTATGTGCTCAACAATGTTACCACCATCTTTATACTTCAAATTTACAAACCTTCTGAGGAGAGAAATTCTATTTCCCACTCTCTTTTTCCCAAAGAGGTTTTATAACCTTTGCCAAACAACATCAGCTCTAGTTTCATCAGAAATATGCTCATGCAAGTTTATATCCATCCATCTTCTAATATAGGCAATAGCTTTTCTATGTTGAACTTCTCATTCTTCATCATCCATAGTAGAAGGTTTATCTTTAACCTTGATAGGCTTATACAAATCTTTGCAATATAACAAATCTTCCATCAGACGTCTCCAAGTGGAATAATTTGATGAGTTCAATTTAAACATACCATCTGACTTGCTCCATTTCAATCACACAAGAAAACTAGAACCAAACAACCTGATGCTCTGATACCACTTGTTGGGAAAAACCTTGTTAAAGCGGAATATTCTTTTCCCTCTTTGTGTCAAAATGGGTTCCTCATCAAAATACCAACTTGATATCCAAATGTAAATATCAACCAGCACAGCATAAACAATAGAGCAAATAATCAATCACATAGTGATACCAAATCTTTTAACGTGGAAAACCCAATATGGGAAAAACCACGGGACCGTAGTCCACCTCAAACTTTCACTATCAATAATAATGATAATAGGTTTATAGTAGGTCTTCTCTAGAATAACTAGAGGATCAGAATAACATCAAAAACATAGATCTTGGCTCTAGCATATCATCATATAGGATGGATCTCCTCAAAAGAGAATTCTAGGTCTCACAAAGTAGATTGTAGAGTTTGCTGCAAGGATTCTCCACTTAAAATTTGGGCCGAAACTGACAACGTTTGGCCAAAGATCGTCAAGCAGAAAACTCAGAAACCTAATCTTTCTCTCTCTATTTCTCTTTCCTCTTTCCTCTGCAAGCCGCCGCACGCTGCATGCTGCAATCTGATCTATTTTCTTGACCTTCTCTCTCCTCTTTTTAATTTCTTTCATTTGGGCTCAAACTGCCCAATATGTCCAAGCCCAATATGGGCTGGACCCAACAGAAAGAATGCAGAAGAACGTTGAAACACAAGTTGAAGAAGATGAATAAAAAGTAAAGAAGATGTCTACGTGATTAAAACTATGCTGATATAGAAACTATGAAGGGCTACTATTTCTGATTAATAGGTCATAGTCAACTTGGGATAGCTAAGGGGAAGTTTGACTCAAAGAAAACCTTGGAATATGTTATATTAAATATGAAAATGATCTTTTATATCATGATTGAAATCAATATCTCCGTTTTGATATGCAAGGACACTATCTTTTGATCTAAGATAAGAGTTGAGAGAGAGACTAATCTCTCAACTAAAATGAACAATCTTATTTAGTCCTTAGGTCCTAAGACACCATCTTTAGATACAGGATAAAAGTAGAGGTTTAGGATAAGTTACTAAGAGAGTTCCTCCCATCAATGTTATCTCCTAAGGAATCCTAGTATTTCTTTTCTATTAGCTAATATATATCATCAGAATCCAATTAGCTATATTATATATATCATATTCAATTATAAAAAGTTACAAAATATAACTACATGATTAAAACTATGCTAATCTAAACCTTGTATCCTATGTATCACCAATGTTGATATGTCAATCTTTGCTAGCTGTTGATGTTGGCAATAGCTTGACTCGAGCCTGATGGGTTACCTGAATAATAACTTTATTTGATCCATACTATTGACCAAAATTATTAAACTGATGTTAATATTGTATACTCATCAGACCAATATGAGCTAATCATAGTCTTTGCCCACTTCTGATATGGGACTAATTGGGGTGTCATAATACCTACATGAACAACCACCATATGAAGAACTCATTGATAGAGGCTTTTTGCATTTAATGTGATTTTATATATCCTTTTTATTGCTACAAAAGGGTCTAACTTTTGGGTGAGAATTTTATGAGAAAAATAAGTTTGATATTCAAGTCAAGACATTGACCCATTTCTCGATGTATAAAGCAGTGCAGTATGATTCTGACTTCCACTAGCAGACTACTCTATCAACTAAAGAGGAATTTAATTGGAAGTAGACTTCGCTAATACATTGATACAAATAATCTTATCTAAAAGATTTGGGTACTCTTGCATTATTCATCCGCAAAGAATTAACCTAGATGCAATTTTATTTACATCCTAAAGAGTTTATAAAAGAGTAAATTAATTAGATCAAAAAATGAGTTACGAACAAGTCCTTACATCTCACAATTATAATTAATTTAGCATATACTAGATGTGTAAGAGAGAACAAAAAAGGGAGGAAAACTAAGAACGATTAAAGAATAGTTGTAAATCCATAAATGACTAGTGTCGGGTGTGTTGGTAAGTCCTGTAGACTTTATATATGAACTTGTGAATCTAATTTTACCATCCATAGGTATCTTTATTAGTACGAAGAGTAAGTTGCCCTGCATTGAGAGTCTACCACAAGTTTTTCGGTGCCAACAAGGTGTTCATTATAATGGTTGATGTCAGTTAATATTTAAATGCAACCATGCTTGGAGTATTATTTTTCCCGTAATAAAGTTATAATTATGATAAAATTAGAGCTCAAATCATGAAAAATATTATGGTAATGATGATTGGTTAACAACCTCATAAGAGTGGCCACCATAGCCTCTATAGTGATCAGCCTCGTGAGTACGTTATTTCTATGATATCTATGATATCTCCAACATGAATCTTAATGTTGGTGATAATGCAAGCAAGACCACCCATGTTGGGAACATTTACAATATGGATTGAGAGTATAAAACATATCTTAAATGTGCTTTGATGATTGATAATTTTTTTTCAAATCTTATTTAGTTTGGATGTTGCATCGCAAATATCCAAATGCTAATAATAATGAAATTTTTTAAAATTTTTAAAATATCCTATGATATTATCTAAAAACATAAGATTATCATTATATAATAGATATTACAACCCTCATTTTCTCTCCCATTTTCTTGATTTCTATTATCGCTAACTCCTCTCAAATGTCTTATATATGAAATAATATTTATTTATTTTTAAACATTTTATTATTATGATTATATTTTATATTTTTTATAAACATGGGTCATACATAAAATTTTATAATATTACATATATTCATTTATTTTATTTATTTAAATAAAAATATGTATTTATTTTCGAATACATATTAAAAATATTAGACGGATAAATTTTATCATATAATATTTAATGAACTTTTAAAATATAATCTTACCAAATAATATTTATGTCAATGTATATTTATGATCCAATTTTAATCTATTATTTATCAAATACTCAAGACATTCCAATAACTATATATTCATTCATAAATATATATTAAAAATATAAATATATTTCCAAACATAATCTCAACACAATCAAACATACATATTGTAAACGAGCATATAGTAAAGAAAGGAGAGAGGACTTGTCTCTTAGAGAGGTGTTAATTGGGTGGGAGACGAAGAAAGAGAGTAGAGAAGAAGGAATAGAGATTTCTTCAACTATATCTCTCTACTCTGTTGAGAGAAATCTTCTATTCAGGGAAATCCTCCCTCCTAATCTGTATAAATAGGAGAGGGACATTTTAATGCATTCAAGCTTCTTCAGTAATTTCTTTTCTATTTCTTTTCTAACATGGTATCAGAGCATTCTCCCTTGCGGATGTAGGCAGCTCTGCCAAAGCCTTCTACTTCTCTGGGTGTCAGTGTGGAAGCCGAAAGGAGTGGTGTTGACTTTCTTCCTCCACTGCAGTTTCTCCCCATCCTCCTCCCGTTCCGGCCCTTCTTTCCCTTCTAGCACCTGCGTGCTTCTTCTTCTGCCTCTCCGACTCCATCACCCGTAGTTGGTCCGAACTCGTCGACCGCTAAGCCACCTCTCGCCCTCACAAGAACTTCACCTACTTTCGTGTCCGCTACGCTGCCGTGGTGGCTGCCGGCCATTTACCTGAACCACTAGCTTCGTAGCACCAGCCCCCACCAGTCTTCTTTGCCATGGTGGCAGCTTCCTCTGTTGTGGCCACTTCCAGGCTCCCCGCCATAGTTTCTCTACCGTAACAATCTTCACTATTGCAGCAATCTTCGCTGCAGCAGCAGTCTGTTGGGTTGACAGCCTATAGTGGGTTCAGCCCATGGTGAGCTTTATCAACCCACAACCCATACCCCTTTGACTTAACCCTAGATCAATATAAGGGGGGTGTGGTAGCTGCGTTTTGAGAGGAAGGTGGCTGCATTTTTTGGGCAGAAAAGGGCAGCAACTTGGTGATCTTTGCAGCATCAAAGAGGAGAAGAAAAACGCAGAAAAACAAGAGAAAGAAAGGGAAGAAAACAAGGACAACGCAGAGAGACTATTCTCAATCATCTAGCAGTGTTCTCATCTCAGGTTAGATCAAATCTACAGTAGACTCTTGCTGTGATTACTTGGAGAGGTTTTAGATATTGTAGATAGTGACATGATCCTTGTATCTCAGTTGTTCTCTTATGATTGTTGCTAGGGTTTAGGGCAAGAGATTGAGATTTGTATATTCATTATTCTCATAGTGTATTATCTCTAGTTTGCCCCATAGTTTTTACCCTTCACATTGGAGGGGTTTTCCACGTATATCATGGTGTTATATTTGATTGTGATTTCATTTAATTTCACTACATATCATGGTCTACTAGTATTTGTTCATATACAAAAGTTATTCCGCATTATATCCCCATCAACTGGTATCAAAGCAAGGGTTTTGGTGATTTAATTTTTGTATTTGAACATGGAGGCCAGTAATATTTCTCGCAATATTAGTTTAAATGAAAACAATTGGATGATATAAAAACCAAGAATGGAAGATCTCTTGTATTGCAAAGATTTATATGGACCTTTGCAGGGGGATAGTGCAAAACCCACAACTATTACAGATGATGAGTGGAAGAGGTTAGATCGAAAAACAATTGAGTTTATTCGATAATGGCTAGATGATAGTGTCTTTCACCATATTTCTATTGAAATTTCTGCATATTCTCTTTAGAAAAAGTTGGAAAGTCTCTATGAAAGAAAAACAACTGGCAACAAATCTTTTTTTATCAGAAAACTTATGAACCTAAAATATAGAGAGGGTGCTTCTATTGTTGAGCATTTGAATGAAATGTAAAGTATTACTAACCAGTTATCCTGTATGAAAATGTCTCTTGATGATGAGTTGCAGGCATTGTTATTTCTCAGTTCATTACCAGAAAGTTGGGAGACACTAATGGTTTCCCTCAGTAATTCTACGCCAGATGGTGTTGTCACTATGAGTCAAGTAACAAGTAGTTTGTTGAATAAGGAGTTGAGAAGAAAGAGTTCAGCAACATCTCAGAATGATTCACAGGCACTTGTCTCAGAGAACAGAGAAAGGTCAAAGTTTAGAAGCAGCTCACGCATGAGTAGGAGCAAGTCAAGATCAAGAAAAGATGTTGTTTGCTATAACTGTGGTGAGAAAGGACATTACAAGAACCAATGTAAACAACCTAAGAAGAGCAAGAAAAAGGAAAAATAAGTGGAGTCTATAGAGTCAAAAGATAATATCACAACTATAGTGCAGGGTGGTGATTATTTGATTTTGTCTCCTTCTGATGATATTTTTTCTTGTGTGTGTTAGGATCTTGAGTGGGTGATTGACATAGGTGCTTCTTATCATGCTACACCATGGAGGGAGTTTTTTGCTACATACAGGTCTGGAAATTTTGATGTTATCAAGATGGGCAACTATGGCACAGTAGACATCATAGGCATGGGTGATATCCATTTAAAGACCAACCTTGGCTGCAAGTTGATGCTTAAGGATGTGAGGCATGTGGTTGACTTGAGGCTGAATTTAATTTCAGTTGGAAGGCTAGATGATGAAGACTATGATAGCAGATTTCATAGAGGGCAATGGAAGCTCAGTAAGGGTTCTCTTGTTATAGCTAATGGAAAGAAATGTCATACTTTGTACAGGTTGCAGGCTAAAGCTTATGATGAGCAGTTAAATACTATAGAAAAAGAATTCAGCTTGGAGTTGTGGCATAGGCGACTAGGACACATGAGCGAGAAGGGACTGCAAGCTCTTTCCAAAAGAGAGGTATTGCCAGACCTCAGAGGTATGCATCTGAACCCTTGTATTGATTGTTTGGCAAGTAAAACAACATAGAGTTTCATTTGTTAGTCCTGCTTTGTCTAGAAAAATGCATGCTTTAGACCATATTTATACAGATGTATGTGGTCCTTTGAGGACAAAAACTCATGATGGATCTATTGATGTTCTTGGTATAAGTGGTGCACTTTATTTTATCACTTTTATAGATGATTTTTCCAGGAAAGTTTGGGCCTATGCTTTGAAGACCAAAGATCATGTTATTAATGTCTTCAAAGAGTTTCATGCTAGGGTTGAAAGGGAGATAGAAAGGCAATTGAAATACATAAGATCAGATAATGGTGGTGAGTATACATGATTGATTAATGATTATTTCAGGTCACATGGAATCCAACATGAGATGACAGTTCCTGGTACACCTCAACATAATGCAATTGCAGAGAGGATGAACTTCACCATCATGGAAAAGATCATATGTATGCTTTTATAGTCCAAGCTACCCAAAAGGTTTTGGGATGAGGCTTTGAGTACTGCAGTCAATGTGATCAACTTATCACCATGTACAGCCCTAGATGGTGATGTTACAGAGCATGTATGGTTAGGAAAAGATGTTTCCTATAGGCATTTGAGAGTGTTTGGTTGTCGTGCATTTGCACATATTCCAGACAATGAGTGGTCTAAGTTGGATGGTAAGTCTAAAGAATGTATTTTTCTTGGCTACTCACATGATTATTTTGGTTACAAGATTTGGGATCCAGAAAAGCAGAAGGTGTTTAGAAGCAGAGACGTAGTCTTCTTTGAGGATCAAACATTTGAAGATTTGAAGAAGAAGGCACCAGCGAATACTTCTACAGAAGGATTAGCAGATTGTGATCCAATTACTCCTCCAGTATATCAAGGTAATAGGGGAGATGTGTAGGAAGATAGTGTAGAGCCTGATGTTGATCTACCTGCAAGACATGTTGAGCAAGAAGGAGTTGAAGAGCAACTTCTCGCAGAACCTTAGTTGAGAAGATCTTCTAGATAACGTCAACCTTCCAGAAGGTACTCTACAGATGAGTATGTGATACTTACTGATGCAGGTGAACTAGAGAGTTCCCAGGAAGCAGTTGAAAGTGAGCAGAAAGAGAAGTGGTTAGTTGCTATGCAGGAAAAGATGGATGCTCCTCAGAAGAACCACACTTATGATTTGGTACTACTACCAAATGGAATAAAGACCTTACCAAAAGAAAGACAAGAGATATGCCGACAGTTGATCGGCATGGCTTCACATTGATGAGTCATGGGACAGCCTCCCTTGTGGCTGAAGGGGGAGGTTGTTAGGTTGACAACCCATAGTGGGTTCAGCCCATGGTGGGTTTTATCAACCCACAGCCCATACCCCTTTGACCTAACCCTAGATCAATATAAGGGGGGTGTGGTGGCTGCATTTTGAGAGAAAGGTGGCTGCATTTTTTGGGTAGAAAAGGGCAGCAACGTGGTGATCTTCGCAGCAGCAAAAAGGAGAAGAAAAAGGCAGAAAAACAAGAGAAAGAAAGGGAAGAAAACAAGGACAATGTAGAGAGACTATTCTCAATCATCTAGCAGTGTTAACATCTCAGGTTAGATCAAATCTACAGTAGACTCTTGCTGTGATTACTTGGGGAGGTTTTAGATATTGTGGATAGTGATGTTCTCGTCTCATCTTCCAAGCTATTCAAGCCTCAGTTGCTGGATCCATCGCTCCATTGATTTCTGCATGTGTGATTGTTGCCGATACATGGTCTAAACTACAAACAATCTTGGCGAATCATTTATGTACTCATAAACCCAGTCTTCTATACAAGCTGATGGTGACCAAACAAGAGGGAAGTACTATCACTGATTATCTACAAAATATCAAAGTTATCATCGATGACTTGGCTTTAATAGGTTATTCTCTATGTGACAAGGAGATCATCATCCATACCCTAAATGTTCTTGGAAATGACTACAAGGAATTGATGGTTGCAATTCGGGCACGCGACTCGCCAGTCCCCTTTGAAGAACTCTATGACAAGTTGACTGACTATGAGATATATTTGAAGCATGCGGACAAAATGCTCGGACTGTCTATCACAGCTTATGTCAGTTATAAGTCTAATAGGAAGAACACTCGGTACCCTCCGAACATCACCAAAGGTATTCTTGATACTATGGGTCCCATGCAACACCCCCCTTATCCTCCTAACTTCTTGCAAAGTGGCAACTCCAACACTCGTCCACCTTGGCATCCTGCCCCTTCAAGCCACCAATGACGGGTAGTCTGCCAATTGTGTGATAAAATCGGATACTCCGCTAAAGTTTATCAGTCTCGACCCCGCCTTCTTGCTCCGTCACATTGGCCTCAGGCAAATCTTCTCACTGCTCCGATGACTAGCCAGCCCAACTGGATTATGGACTCTGGCGCCTCTCATCACATCACCTCTGATCTTCAGAATTTGTCTCTCCACAATCCCTATAGTGGCGATGAAGATATCATCATCGGTGATGGTAACGGCCTTCCTATAACTCATACTGGTTCCACAACATTTACTTCTGATACTACTACATTTACACTCGATGATGTTTTATGCGCCCTAATATTAAACGCAACCTTATTTCTATTTCTCAATTTTGTAAAAATAATAATATTTCAATTGAATTCTTTCCTGATTCCTTTCTTGTTAAGGACTTGAGCATGGGGGCACACTTGGTCCAGGGCCTGAATAGAGGAAACACTAATGAATGGACATTAGCTCCACAAATAACCCAGCCCACTATTCATTCTTCCGTTGCAGCTCCAGTTGATATGTGGCATCGTCATCTTGGTCATCCCTCATCCCTTATTCAGCACAAATTACTTTCTAGTTTCTCTCTTTCTATTTCTAAATCACATAGTTCTATAATGCATTGTGATGCATGTCGGAGTAATAAAAGTCATCGATAGCCATTTTGTCACGGACTTAGCTGGTTTTGCCTAAGTCGTGTGGCACCCTTGCGTGTCCGTCCGCAAAGGTCAGCCTCCCCGACGCCTCCCATGTCCCTTAGGACCCACAAAAGAGAGAATGGGTTAGAGAAAATGCCTCATTTGGGATCCACAAGCAAACATTTTCAAAAACACTTCATAGACAAAGCAAATTACAAACAAATTTTACAAGCTCTGAACAATTGCACACCAAAGGGTAAAATGGTCCATTATAGACCGAATAAAATGGGACTATTAAGCCTTCGGCTATCCCTCTACATGCTAGTCAAAGTATGAACATACCAAAAGACACGGACATATATAAGCATTACATCAAACATCTTATTTAGAAGTTTGTCCGTGACATTCTCCCCCACTTATTCCTTCGACGTCCTCATTGAAGCCTTTGGCGACACTGCAACTCCTCACCTTTTGCTGAGTCTTCAATCTTCTGCTCTAGCTACAATGCGCCTCTTGGCTCCCAATTGCTCTCCGCTGCTATTTTTGAGTAGTCGAATCTTTAATCCGCCATGCTGCTTCAACTCACCAATGACTCTGACTCTGGTGTGGGGTTGGCTGAGTTGTGTTGATCCCTGTTGATTTCTGCGAATCCTCCAAATGAAGGAAAATACCATCTTTACTACGCTAGTCTCTCAAATGTCTCATGCTGTTTGAATTGGGTGGATGCTTGTTAGAGCTTTTAACGAGCATCGTCTCGCAAACTTCTAAAGTTTTGGGTCCTTCCTCCATAAAATTTGCCCATTGACTCTTTTTTCACTTAGTTGTCACTTCCAAGTAGGTTCGCATCACTTTCGCTTTCGATTGGCATTTCGTTGGGAAATGAAGCGGACAATCTACTCTCAGTAGCACTGATCACCTTTGATGAGGACATGACAACTATTGTCTTCCATTATCTTCGAAGAGACTTTGAACTTATGCAGAGATCCTTTGCTGGATAGATAAGAGAATTGTGGTACTCGATTTCGCTCATTCTCTTAAGGATTGAGAAGGCAAAAGTTACTTGACTTCGCCCGCCTCCTCGAGGATGTACTCTATGCATCGAGCTGGTTACTGGCCTTCGCCTGCTCTTTGCTCACACTTCTGAAGCACATGAAGTGTTTGCACTCCTTGCGTTGAGTTAGCTACTGTGATTCACCTTCTTAATGCCATCGAACTTCTAGAATGCAAGAAGTTTTCACCCCAACTTAGAGTAATTCTCTAATAGATTTGGTCGTCTCTGGGATTGTACCGTCTTCTCCATCAACCCTGCCGCCTACTCCCCTGAGTAGCAAAGGTACAGCACCGCGTACTACCTGCTTCGTTCCTTGGTCGTGCACTCTTGCATGACCTGAAGTCCTTCACTTTCGGCTATCTTGATGAGAAGCTCATTGACACCGGTCTTATGAAGTTTCTTAGCCTCTGCCCTTCAGCCTTATCTCGGTACTTGGAGTTTGCCTCTGCATGCTCCGCCTCCTCGGCCCCTTTTATGACCCAGCGCTCTCCCTCCATGAGAGCAAGGGATCAATGCCTTTCTCGAAAGTCCCACCTCTACGGTACCATAGCGCTGCCATGCCCATGGCCCTGCTATCCGTCACCTCACATTTACATCCTTTTTCTTCACAATCAGTAGATATGTCTCCATGGTACTCCTCTGAGTTTACCTCCATTCTAACTGATGCTTGACTTTGGGTAGCTAAGTCTCTCTGGACTCGTCGTCGCTTCCTCGCCCCTTTCGACCCCCTGCTTCAACACCTCTGTGTTATCCAAGCAGCTCCCTTTGGTCGATGGAAAGACAGACTGCAACTCCCATGCATGGCCTCTGCCATCACGTTGTAGGGTTTGCACTGATTCTATTCTCCTTAACTTCCTTGGTAGCAACGTTCGCTTACTCGACCTTGTCCTTTGACAAGTCGGGCACCCTTAAGCGAATATGAGCTCTGGAGCAGTCCAACTCTCCAGCTGCTTCGATCATACCTTTGTATGATCAAGTCCCTCCCATGGGACTCATTGGTACTTGCATACGAACTTTTCCCTTGGTGGAACACAGCCCCCATATGCTGATGACCAAGGCTTTCATCCGATGCAAAATTCGATGCACGCACGGAAGACCCGCCTCACCATGGCCTTCACTCCTTGAATCCATAGCCCTTCTTATCGTCGTGTTGTTCACCGAAGTGGAGCTTCCAGTAGCTCCCGATCATGCCTCTGTATGATCTAGTCCCTCACGGGACTATGTTGTGTGTATCGCATTTGCCACTAACTGTTCCACCACAATCCGCTGCACCATGTCGCCTCTTGGTGACATCTCCATTGCATTCTGATCCTTGTGGAATAAACTTGAATTGTGGTCTCTCTATGTGTGGCCTTTGTCAATACATCGCAGGGTCACTTCCACCTTCGATTTTGTTCGCTCCTTTGGCAATCGACCTTCATCTACCCATTCTTGGGTCACACCTAGATGAAGCACCGCTCTAGGACAGTCCGTCGCCTAGTAGCTCCCAAAGCCCCCCGACTTCGCTGCAATTAGTGCACCATTGTTTGGATCCTGAGCCTCTGCCCCTACCAGCACAATCTCCGCTGCACACCGCTTCCTGCCCAACAACTTGATTTGTAACACTATGGCATATTCTTCAAGAGTACCCGCCTCTACGCCCTCTTGCCCCGTGCTAAGGCCTTCTGAACCCAACTTCACCTTCGCAAATTGAGTCACCTTAGTTCCTCCATCAAATGCTTTTCCAAGATAAGGTGCATGTGCCCAGAAGCTCCCTTCGTCTTTGGCACCATGCAAGATGAGTCCACCCATAGAACAACATGATCCTACTATTGCCTCTACAAGAGTTCATGTCCTTAACCTCTGTCTAAGGAAAGCACTGTGCCTCTGCTCCATGTTCCAACTTCTATGCTGGCTCCCTTCATGCGGCTTGGGTACTTCGTCAAGTTACACCCAAGTTACTCCGCTCCTTGTTTTTGCATTAAGTGATGGTGGCCCTCGCGCCCACCATTCCACGGGTCAGCCCTCCCTTGAGTCCGATCTCCATATCGACTCCAAGTGTGCCTTCATTTCAGTTGCTTTAGGTCGCTCCCCCACTTGATCTCGCAATACATCCACCAATGCATTCTCTCAAGCGAGATCATGCGACGACTCCTCGCCGCTTGCTCAGTCCATTGAGCTTTATGGAGTTGTTGTTTGTTGAGGTACTCCTCCTCAACATGTGAGGTCCGTCCCACATGATTCTCCCTTTGGAGAGCCGGGACTTATCCCTCCTGGATAACTGTCTCAATGGAGCAACATCTCTCTTCGTTTCAGAGACAACCATCCCCTTGGACTACTCCAATCTGCTGAACAAACCGTGTATTGTTCTGCCTCCTACAAACGCACTTGCTAGATTGCGACTCCATGTCAATACAGCCCCCGCTGCACCACTCAAGGTCTAGCAACATGCTGAACTCGTTGCACACTTCAGCCTCCTACGGACGTATCCTTCACATGCCGAAGAGAAAGTTTCAATGCTCCATGGCGCCGAGTTTCGATCGTCTTGGGATGGCCACGAACATTCCATCGTCCGCATACAAGCCCATGCATGAGTACCGAATTCTTTGAGTTAGCAATTCCCCTCACCTCTGTGAGCTTTGCACAACTCTTTCGATCGCTGAGCAACTCATTCCACCTTGCATGGTCTCATCCTTTACCAAGCGCCTCGCTTGCCTTGAGCACCATCAAGTATTGTTGTCAACATTGAGCCGTAGCTCAAACTCAACTATCCCAACCTTTGTGCTCTCTGCATTCTTCCAGGCTTGCCTGTTCTCGTGGTGCCTCTTGCGCAAGGGGTTAGCCATTCCTCTGAATGCCAATCTCAAATGCCCACTCCTCTGAGTGACTCCTTTTCCCTACATCTCCATGCTTGTTTTCTCCCAAATGGTCGCGCGTGTGCTGACTGCCCTCAACGCAGCCCCACTAGGTCCCCCACATTTGCATGCTAAGTGTTTCTATGAGTGCTTATCCCGCTCTGATACCATCTGTCATAGACTTAGCTAGTTTTGCCTAAGTCATGCAGCACCCTTTCGTGTCCGTCCGCAAAGGTCAGCCTCCCCGACGCCTCCCATGTCCCTTAGGACCCACAAAAAAAAGAACGGGTTAGAAAAAACGCCTCATTCGTGATTCACAAGCAAACATTTCCGGAAACACTTCATAGACAAAGCAAATTACAAACAGACTTTACAAACTCTGAACAGTTGCACACCAAAGGGTAAAATGGTCCATTATAAACCGAATAAAATGAGACTATTAAGCCTTCGGTTGTCCCTCTACATGCTAGTCAAAGTATGAACATACCAAAAGACACGGACATACATAAGCATTACATCAAACATCTTATTTAGAAGTTTGTCCGTGACAATTTGGCTCATATTCCATTTCCACCTCTAAATCATTTAAAATCATTTATACAGATGTTTGGGGCCCTACACTAATCCTATCTTTTGATAAATTCAGATTTTATGTCATTTTTGTAGATCACTTCACTAAGTACATCATGGTTATATCCTCTTCATCATAAATCTGACGTTTTGATCGTCTTTCCCACTTTTCGAAAGTTTATCGAAAATCACTTTCAGTCTACCATCAAAATGGTTTACTATGATGGTGACGGTGAATATCAAGCCCTGGCGTCATATCTCTCAACTTGTGATATCCAACACCTCAAGTCTCCCCCGCATACTCCTCAACTTGTTAGCTCCATCGAACGCAAACATCGACATATAATAGAAACTGGGCTCACATCTCCATTAGGCCTCTATGCCTTCAAACTTTTGGACGGTAGCCTTTCAAACTATCGTCTACCTTATTAATAGAATGCCTACGCCAGTCCTACAAAATCAATCCCCCTTTAACACACTATTTCACAAACTCTCAAACCTTCGTAAACTCAGAGTATTTGGTTGTCTATGTTATCTATGGTTGCATCCCTATGCCTTTCACAAGTTAACATCACGATCTAATCCTTGCGTTTTTATAGGTTACTCTTTTGAACATAATGCTTTTCGCTGCTATAATCTCCACACTTACAAAATTTTTATATCACATCACGTTATTTTTGTTGAGCTTATTTTTTCTTTTCACAACCATACATCTCCTACCAAAGAAAGTACATTCAAGATTTATTGTCCAAAATAAACATGCTAGACGCAAATGTGATTACCACTCCTCTATCTACTAGTAGCTCTCTCAAATTATCTAATGGAAGTCCTACTATGGAACCCACTCAATACCGACAAGTCATTGGTTCCCTACAGTACTTAGCTCTCATCTATCCCGATATCTCATTTGCAGTCAACAAATTATCACAGTTTATGCATAAGCCGTCTACTATGCACTAGTTTGCAGTCAAACGAATCCTACGATATCTTAAGGGGACCCTCAATCATGGTCTCTTTGTTCATAAACACTCTCCAAGTCAGCTTCATGCCTTTACCGATGCTAATTGGGCAGACAACTTTGATGATAGAATATCCACATCGAGGTATGTTGTCTTCCTTAGCACTAATCCAATCAGTTAGAATTCTAATAAGCAAAAGATAGTTGCACGGTCTACAACTGAAACTGAATACCGTGCCATCGCCACTACCACTGCAGAACTCAATTGGGTCATAAATCTACTCAAGGAACTCGACTTAATGCCACTTCTATAATATATTGTGACAATATTGGAGCTACCTATCTATGCGCTAATCCGGTGTTCCACTCCCACATGAAACATATTGCTATTGACTTCCATTTTGAGCGAGATCAACTTCTCCGCCATCAACTATGAGTTTCTCATATCCATTCAGCTGATCAGTTAGCCGACTCACTCACGAAGCCTCTTGCTTGTGAACTTTTTACGTTACAATGATCCAAGATTGGTGTCCTTGATAGGAGCACCATCTTGTGGGGGCATGATAGTAGATAAAATTTTATCAACTATATAAGGATATCTCTCTACTCTATTGAGGGAAATCCTCTATTCTATTGAGGGAAATCCTCCCTCCTAATCTATATAAATAGGAGAGGGAGGGAAATCCTCTATTCTGTTGAGGAAAATCCTCCCTCCTAATCTATATAAATAGGAGAGGGACATGTTAATGCATTCGAGGTTCTTTAGGAATTTCTAACAAAACAACTATATGTCTTAATAAATTTAAGTTGGATTGAATTATATGTATATATGTATATATTTATATATGTATATATGTATATATGTATATATGTATATATGTATATATGTATATATACATATATACATATATACATATATATATATATGTATATATACATATATACATATATGTATACATATATACATATATGTATATATATATAAATATATATATACATATATACATATATATGTATATACATATATACATATATATACATATATAAATATATATATATATACATGTATATATATATGTATAAATATATACATGTATATATGTATATGTATATATGTATATATGTATATATGTAAATGTATATATGTATATATATATACATGTATATACATATATATATATACATGTATATATATATATACATGTATATATAAATGTATATACATGTATATATATGTGACTTTATTTATTTTATTCAAACAGGACCTTTATTTATTTTATTCATGATAACCTCCAACTTTGACTACAAGGAGGAGACGGAGGGAGTGCGATGACAGTAACAGTTCATTTCAGTTCATTTATTATGGAGTCCAAGTAGCAGCAAGACTCATTTATTGAAGCAACAGTATTATGGAGTGTAATTTCTTCATTTCCAATCGTAATCATTTAATTTTTTTTCTTCCTTTTTTCTTTCTGATTAAGATTAATTAATCTATAATCCTACCTACTTTTCTTATGAGTATAAAATCATAGGATCTCGAAAACATACATAAATATAATTTTTTTAATTTAAATCGACTCTCTTGATGTAAATATAAGGCACATCACATGGTAATTTTTTATTTTTTCCTTCTTTTCTTTTTTCTTGTTATTTTTTATTTCTCCTTATAATGCATCAATAGCAATCCAACCCCCTTTTTTTTTTTCTCCCAGTTGGTGCCTTCTTTCGATTTTTTTTTTCTTCCATTCTTTTCTTTCACCGTTTTTTATTTATCCATATAACGCAGCAACAACAACCCACCTTTTTTTTTTCTTATTTCTTTGCACTTTTTTTTTTCTTCTGGTTGGTGTCTTTCTTAGGATTTCCCCCACATATTGGGTTGTTTATCCATTTTAGATTTTAATTGTTTTTCGCTTTCATTCTTTCATTCTTTTCTTCTTTTTTTTTTTTGCTTCTCCTTATAACGTACCAACAACAAATATATATTTCCGCTTATAATTTTATATTTTATATTATCTTCATAGGTTACTTACTAAATATACATAGCTTTATCCTCTCAAACATATATATGAAGTAATTGTAGTTTTTATTCATTTTAAAAATATGATCGAGAACGTTTTTAAGTCTATTATTAAAATAGTGTACTCTGATGGAGGAGGTAAATATTAAGCTCTAACAATTAATCGCACATCATGTGCTATATAATATCTCAAGTCATCATCGTACATAACTCATTATTTGACTTTGTTGAACGAAAGTACCGACATATAATCGAAACTGATATCATCCTCTTACACTAAACCTCTATGTCATCAACCATTTGGTCAGCAGCCTTTCAAATTACAATCCACATCATTAACTATATACTCACCCTAATCCTACAACGTCAATCATAATTTTTAAGTCTATTTCATAACAACCTCGAAACCTTTAAAAACTTATAATATTTGATTGTTTATGTTATCCCTAGTTGTGCTCTTATACTTCACACAAGTTAACACCAAGATCTAGGTCATGCATCTTCATCAAGTGTAAGTGAATCTTTCAAATTAAGCGAAACCTAGATGGATCCATTGCTAATACGAAGCACATCTAATGACTAAAGGGTTTCACCAATGAGCATGTGTTGATTTTACGAAGATCTTTAGTCCGATATTATTAAACCAATGATAATTCGACTTGTTCTTAGTATGATTATCACTTAAGGATGGCATGCAAGCTAATTAAATATTAACATTGCTTTCTTGCAAGAGATCTTAATTGAAATGTATTTAAGGACCACTTCCTAACTTAATTCACAATCAATATCTAAACCAAGTATGTAAACTATAGAATGCTTTTTATGGACTTTGTCAAACTCCAAAACTTGTTATACTATACATGGCTTACTTTTGCTCTTAGCCAATTTTGTCAAATCCAAATCCAATAGCTTTTTATTTGTATGATAATAAAAGAGATGTACTATATATCCACTAGTTTATGTAGATAATATTATCATCAACAACAATAATTCCATGGATATCAAGCAATTTCTTAAATAATTGATAGATCAATTCTTCATCAAACACTTAGGAATCTTCAGTTATTTTTTGAGAATGAGAGTAACGTTCACAAAAAAAATACCTTCCACATCTAGCATCACTTGATTATTTCATTTTCACTGCATGCCGTTTAGAACTTTTGACTGCATTTCATGATCGAATGCTTGTGGCAAACATTTGGATATGAGGTTATGAGAAAGGAAAAAAAAAAAAAAATGGTTCCATTGGCTTTTACGTGATCACTTTTGGGAGAGAATTATTTTACACGAAATGATGCAATGGCAGATGGAAACCCAACTCCAGAATATTTTGTACACCATCTCATTCATCTATAGAATTCAAAAGACATCGAAAAGCACTGTCGGCAAGAGAATAACTCGACCCGAGCCAATGTTGAGATTCGTGCTATGAAGATACCTATCACGACCCAAGCCTGATAGGCTAACTAGCTAATAACTCGATTTGATCTATACCACTGACCAAAATGCTAAAGCTAAAGTTAATGTAGTACATTCATTAGACCCATATAACCATAATCTGTTTGATCCGAGCCTGATGGTTTACTTGAATAATAACTCTATTTGATCCATAGTACTAACCAAAATTTTTAAATTAAATTTAATATAGTATACTCATCAGACCCATATGAGCCAATCATAATCCTTGCTCACTTCCGATATGGGACTAATTAGGGTGTTACAATACCTACATTAACAACCACCATATGAAGAACTCATTGACAGAGGCTTTTTGCATTTAACATGATTTTATATATCCTTTTTATTGCTACAAAAGGTCTAACTTTTGGTTTAGAATTTTATGAGAAAAATAAGTTTGATATTCAAATCAAGACTTCGACCCATTTCTCGATGTATGAAGCAAGACAGTATGATTCTGACTTCCACTAGCAGACTACTCTTTCAACTAAAGAGGAATTTAATTGGAAGTAGACTTCACTGATACATTGATACAAGTAATCTTACCTAAAAGATTTGGGTACCCTTGCATTATTCATCCGCAAAAAATTAACCTAGATGCAATCTTATTTACATCCTAAAGAGTTTATAAAAGAGTAAATCAATTAGATCAAAAAATGAGTTACGAACAAGTCCTAACAGCTCACAATTATAAGTAATTTAGCATATACTAGATGTGTAAGAGAGAAAAAAAAAAGGGAGGAAAACTAAAAACGATTAAAGAATAGTTGTAAATCCATAAATGACTAGTGTCGGGTGCATTGGTAAGTCCTGTAGACTTTATATGTGAACTTATGAATCTAATTTTATCCTCCATAGGTATCTTTATTAGTACGAAGAGTAAGTTGCCCTGGTAGTCTACCACAAGTTTTTCAATGCCAACAAGGTGTTCATTATAATGGTTGATGTCAAGGTTAATATGCAAATGCAACCAAGCTTGGAGTATTATTTTTCCCTTAATAAAGTTATAATTATGATAAAATTAGAGCTCAAATCATGAAAAATATTATGGTAATGATGATTGGTTAACAACCTCATAAGAGTGGCCACCATAGCCTCTATAGTGATCGGCCTCGTGAGTACATTATTTCTATGATATCTATGATGTCTCCAACATGAATCATAATGTTGGTGATAATGCGAGCAAGACCACCCATGTTGGGAACATTTAAAATATGCATTGAGAGTATAAAACATATTTTAAATGTGCTTTGATGGTTGATAATTTTTTTTCAAATCTTATTTAGTTTGGATGTTGCATCGCAAATATCCAAATGCTAATAATAATGAAATTTTTAAAAAATTTTAAAATATTCTATGATATTATCTAAAAACATAAGATTATCATTATATAATAGATATCGCAACCCTCATTTTCTCTCCCATTTTCTTGATTTCTATTATCGCTAACTCCTCTCAAATGTCTTATATATGAAATACTATTTATTTATTTTTAAACATTTTATTATTATGATTATATTTTATATTTTTTATAAACATGGGTCATACATAAAATTTTGTAATATTACATATATTCATTTATTTTATTTATTTAAATAAAAATATGTAATTATTTTCGAATACATATTAAAAATATTAGAAGGTTAAATTTTATCATATAATATTTAATGAACTTTTAAAATATAATCTTACCAAATAATATTTATGTCAATGTATATTTAAGATCCAATTTTAAGCTATTATTTATCAAATACTCAAGACATTCCAATAACTATATATTCATTCATAAATATATATTAAAAATATAAATATATTTCCAAACATAATCACAACACAATCAAACATACATATTGTAAACGAGCATTCAGTGAAGAAAGGAGAGAGGAAGAAGGAAAAGAGAAAACAAAAGGATCTTAGTACCCCAGAGAGAGAGAGAGAGAGAGAACTTAGGACTTGTTGCACATCCTCCTCTGGGGATGGGTTGGGAGTATTTATTGATAGAAGATAATATTTTCTTAACTATATCTCTCTACTCTGTTGAGGGAAATCCTCTCTCCTAATCTGTATAAATAGGAGAGGGACATGTTAATACATTCAAGCTTATTCAGTAATTTTTTTTTTATCTCTTTTCTAACATGTTATCAGAGCATTCTCCCTTGCGAATGTAGGCAGCTCTGCCGAAGCGTTCCGCTGCTCCTCGGGGTGTCGGTGTGGAAGCCGGAAGGATTAGTGTTGACTTTCTTCCTCCACTGCAGTTTCTCCCTATCCTCCTCCCTTTCCGGCCCTTCTTTCCCTTCCTCGGTCACCTTCACCATCGTCGCCGACTGTGGCATCTGTTTCTCTCACAAGAAAAGCAAGAACTGAAGCTCCTACGGCCTGCAGCAGCCGACGCCAACCTCTCTACCTTGACGCAACTCCGCGACCGCTTCCTGGCCAGCGGTAGCTACTGGCGCACAACCCGAACCACAATGAGATTCCTCGCCATTGGGAAGATCTCCTTTCGCCCAAGTATATTGGGAAGAACATCTTTAGAAGGACTGCTCCCTGTAGATAGAAGACTAGTGATTCCTCTCCCACCGCCTCCTCCTCTTTCCTGCCCAGCTGGAAAGGGCAGCGCCGCTGCTTACCTCTCCTCCGGTGCCTGTGGGCTTCTTCTCCTGCCTCTCCGACTCTATCACCCCCTGTCTCTCGGAGCACCGCAGATGGTCCAAACTCGTCGACCGCTCGGCCACCTCCTGACCTCGCAAGAACCTCGCCTACTTTCGCATTCGCTATGCTACCGTGGTGACCGTCGTCCTCCATTTTCCCGAACCGCTACCTCCGTAGCACCAGCCCCCACTAGTCTTCTTTGCCATGGTGTCACGGACAAACTTCTAAACAAGATGTTTGATGTAATGCTTATGCATGTCTGTGTCTTTTGGTATGTTTATACTTTGACTAGCATGTAGAGGGACAGCCGAAGGCTTAATAGTCCCATTTTAGTTCGACCTATAATGGACCATTTTACCCATTGTTGTGCAATTGTTTAGAGCTTGTAAAGTTTGTTTGTAATTTGGTTTGTCTATGAAGTGTTTTCAGAAATGTTTGCTTGTGGATCCCGAATGAGGTATTTTCTCTAACCCGATCTCTCTTTTGTGGGTCCTAAGAGACATGGGAGGCTTCGGGGAGGCTGACCTTTACGGACGGACACGCAAGGGTGTCGCATGACTTAGGCAAAACCAGCTAAGTCCATGACAGATGGTATCAGAGCGGGACAAGCACTCATAAAAACACTTAGCATGCAAATGTGGGGATCCTAGCGGGGCTGCGTTGAGGGAAGTCAGCACACGCGCGACCGTTTGGGGAAAACGAGCATGGAGATGTAGGGAAAAGGAGTCGCTCGGAGGAGCGGGCATCTGAGATTGGCATTCAAAGGAATGGCCAACCCTTCGCGTAAGAGGCACCACGAGAACAGGTAAGCCTGGAAGAATGCAGAGCACACAAAGGTTGGGATGGCTGAGTTTGAGCTACGGCTCAATGTTGACAACTATACTTGATGGTGCTCAAGACAAGCGAGGCGCTTGGTAAAGGATGAGACCATCCAAGGTGGAATGAGTTGCTCAGCGACTGAAAGAGTTGTGCAAAGCTCACAGAGGTGAGGGGAATTGCTAACTCAATGAATTCGGTATTCATGCATGGGCTTGTATGCGGACGATGGAATGTTCGCGGCCATCCCAAGGCGACCGAAACTCGGTGCCATAGAGCATTGAAACTTTCTCTTCAGCATATGAAGGATACGTTCGTAGGAGGCTGAAGTGTGCAACGAGTTCAGCATGTTGCTAGGCCTTGAGTGGTGTAGTGGGGGTTGTATTGACATGGAGTCGCAATCTAGCAAGTGCGTTTACAAGAGGCAGAACAATGCACAGTTTGTTCAGCAGATCGGAGTAGTCCAAGGGGATGGTGGTCTCTGAAACGAAGAGAGATGTTGCTCCAATAGGACAATTATCCAGGAGGGATAAGTCTCGGCTCTCTAGAGGGAGAATCATGTGGGACGGACCTCACAGTTTGAGGAGGAGTACCTCAACAAACAATAACTCCACGAAGCTCAATGGACTGAGCAAGCGGCGAGGAGTCGTCGCATGATCTCGCTTGAGAGAATGCATCGATGGAAGAATTGCGAGATCAAGTGGGGGAGCGACCCAAAGCAACACAAATGAAGGCACACTTGGAGTCGATATAAGATTGGACTCAAGAGAGGGCTGACCCGTGGAATGGTGGGCGCGAGGGCCACCATCAACTCAATGCAAAAACGAGGAGCGGATCAACTTGGGTGTAACTTGGCAAAGTACTCAAGCCGCATGAAGGGAGCCAGCATAGAAGATGGAACATGGAGCGGAGGCACAGTGCTTTCCTTGGATAGAGGTCAAGGACATGAACTCTTGTAGAGGCAAGAGCAGGATCATGTTGTTCCATGGGTCCTTCATTCTGACAGAGCTGACTCATCTTGCATGGTGCCAAAGACGAAGGGAGCTTCTAGGCACATGCACCTTATCTCGGAAAAGCATGTGATGGAGGAACTAAGGCGACTCAATTTGCGGAGGCAAAGTTAGGTTCGGAAGGTCTTAGCACGGGGCAAGAGGATACAGAGGTGGGTACTCTTGAAGAATATGATGTAGTGTTGCCATTCAAGTTGCCATGAAAGAAGCGGTGCACAGCGAAGATTGTGCTGGTAGGGGCAGAGGCCCAGGATCCAGACAATGGTGCACTAATTGCAGCGAAGTTGGGGGACTTCGGGAGCTACTAGGCAACGGACTGTCCTAGAGCGGTGTTTCATCTAGGTGTGACCTAAGAGTGGGTGGATGAAGGTCGATTTCCAAAGGAGCGAACAAAATCAAAGGTGGAAGAGACCCTACGATGTATTGGCAGAGGCCACACATGGAGGGACCACAATTCGAGTTCATCCCACGAGGATCAGAATGCAATAGAGATGACACCAGGAGGCGACATGGTGCAGCGGATCGTGGTGGAACAGTTCGTGGCAATGCGATACACATGAATGAGTCTTGTGAGGGACTAGATCATACGGAGGTATAATCAGAAGCTACTGGAAGCTCCACTTTGGTGAACAACATGACGACAAGAAGGGCTATGGATTCAAGGAGTGAAGGCCATGGTACCGCAGAGGCGGGTCTTCCGTGCGTGCATCGAATTTTGCATCGGATGAAAGCCTTGGTCATCAACATATGGGGGCTGTGTTCCACCAAGGAAAAAGTTCAAATGCAAGTACCAGTGAGTCCCATGGGAGGGACTTGATTATACAGAGGTATAATCGAAGCAGCTGGAGAATTGGACTGCTCCAGGGCTCATATTCGCTTAAGGGTGCCCGACAAGTCAAAGGACAAGGTCGAGTAAGCGAACGTTGCTACCAAGGAAGCTAAGGAGAATAGAATCGGTGCAAATCCTACAACGTGATGGCAGAGGCCATGCATGGGAATTGCAGTCTATCTTTCCATCGACCAAAGGGAGCTGCTTGGAGAATATAGAGGTGGGGGATCGAAAGGGGCGAGGAAGCGACGACGAGTCCAGAGGGACTTAGCTACCCAAAATCAAGCATCAGTTAAAATAGAGGTGGACTCAGAGGAGTGCCATGGAGACATATCTACTGATCATGAAGAAAAGGGATGCAGATGCGAGGCGACGGATAGTAGGGTCATGGGCATGGCAGCACCATGGTACCATAGAGGCGGGACTTCCATGAAAGGCATTGATCCCTTGCTCTCATGGAGGGAAAGCGCTTGGTCGTAAAAGGGGCCGAGGAGGCGGAGCATGCAGAGGCAAATCTCCAAGTACTGAGACAAGGCTGAAGGGCAAAGGCCAAGGAATTTCGTAAGACCAGTGTCAACGAGCTTCTCATCAAGATAGCTGAAAGTGAAGGACTTCGGTTCATGCAAGAGTGCACGACCAAGGAATGAAGCAGGCAGTACACAGTGCTGTACCTTTGGTACTTAGGGGAGTAGGCGGCAGGGTTGATGGAGAAGACGGTATAATCCCAGAGATGACCAAATCTATTAGAGAATTACTCCAAGTTGGGGTAAAAACTTCTTGCATTCCAGAAGTTCGATGGCATTGAGAAGGTGAATCACAGTAGCTAACTCAACGCAAGGAGTGTAAACACTTCATGTGCTTCAGAAGTGTGAGCAAAGAGCAGGCGAAGGCCAGTAACCAGCTCGATGCATGGAGTATAACCTCGAGGAGGCAAGCGAAGTCAAGTAACCTTTGCCTTCTCAATTCTTAAGAGAATGGGCGAAACCGAGTACCCCAATTCTCTTATCTATCCAGCAGAGGAGCTCTGCATAAGTTCAATGACTCTTCGAAGATAATGGAAGACAATAGTTATCAAATCTTCACCAACGGTGATCAGTGCTACTGAGAGTAGATTGTCCGCTTCATTTCCCAACGAAATGCCAATCGAAAGCGGAAGTGATGCGAACCTACTTGGAAGTGACAATTAAGTGAAAGAAGAGTCAATGGTCAAATTTTGTGGAGGAAGGACCCAAAACTTCAAAAGTTTACGAGACGATGCTCGTTAAAAGCTCCAACAAGCATCCACCGAGTTCAAACAGCATGAGGCATTTGAGAGACTGACGCAGTAAGGATGGTCTTTTCCTTCATTTGGAGGATCCGCAGGAATCAACAAGGATCAACACAACTCAGCCAACCCCACACCAGAGTCAGAGTCATTGGTGAGTTGAAGCAGCATGGCGGATCAAAGGTTCGACTACTCAAAAACAGCAGCGGAGAGCAGTTGGGAGCCAAGAGACGTATTGTAGCTGGAGTAGAAGATTGAAGACTTAGCAAAGGGAGGAGTTGCAGTGTCGACAAAGGCTTCAACGAGGACGTCGAAGGAATAAGTGGGGGAGAATGCCACGGACAAACTTCTAAACAAGATGTTTGATGTAATGCTTATGTATGTCCATGTCTTTTGGTATGTTCATACTTTGACTAGCATGTAGAGGGACAGCCGAAGGCTTAATAGTCCCATTTTAGTTCGGACTATAATGGATCATTTTACCCTTTGTTATGCAACTGTTCAGAGCTTGTAAAGTCTATTTGTAATTTACTTTGTCTATGAAGTGTTTTTGGAAATGTTTGCTTGTGGATCCCGAATGAGACATTTTCTCTAACCCGATCTCTCTTTTGTGGGTCCTAAGGGACATGTCTTCGGAGACGTTGACCTTTGCGGACGGACATGCAAGGGTGCCGCACGACTTAGGCAAAACTAGCTAAGTCCGTGATAATGGTGCCAGCTTCCTCTGCTGTGGCCGCTTCCAGGCTCCCCGCCGTAGTTTCTCTGCCGCAGCAGTCTTCACTGCCATAGAAATCTTCGCAGCAGCAATAGTTTTCAGCAGCTTCTACAGCCGCAGCAATATGTAGCAGCTGAAGTCTTCAACAGCAGTCTTCACTACCACAGCAATCTTCGCTGCAGCAACGGTCTTCAGCAGCTGTAACAACTTCTGCAGCCGCAGTCGCAACCGCAGGAAGCATCCGCAGCTATAGCATCAGCAGCCGCAGCAGCCATAGTGATCTGCAGCTGCAGCAGCAGGTACTCTTCTCACTCATTTCCTCCCCCACTTCCTCCATCTTCTAGCTACTCTTCTCACTCATTTCCTCCCCCACTTCCTCCATCTACCGTGAAGCACTGCTGTAAAAAAAAAAAAGGCGGGGGGCTAGGATGACTTCGTTATCTTCTTCTGATATTCCAGTTCCTAATTCTGCAGGGACTCATAGTTCTTCTCCTACAGGGCTTATCTCCATCAATACTGCCACACTAATCCCTTTCAAGTTATCAAAGGGTGGCAGCTATGGGTCATAGCGGGCTCAATTTTCTAATCTCTTATTTGGATACGACTTGCTAGGTTATATTGATGACTCTTTCAATTGTCTGCCAACCATGCTCAACATCCCCGGAGAATCTAGTCCAGTACCTAATCCAACTCATAAACTGTGGCTGCGTCAAGATCGTCTCATCCTCCAAGCTATTCAAGCCTCAGTTGCTGGATCTATCGCTCTATTGATTTCTGCATGTGTGACTATTGCCCATACGTGGTCTAAACTACAAACAACCTTGGTGAATCATTTGCGTATTCGCAAGCTCAATCTTCTATCCAAGCTGATGGTGACCAAACAAGAGGAAAGTACTATCACTGATTATCTACAAAATATCAAAGTTATCATCGATGACTTGACTTTGATAGGTCATTCCCTATATGACGAGGAGATCATCATCCATACCCTAAATGTTCTTGGAAATTATTACAAGGAATTGGCGGTTGCAATTCGGGCACGTGACTCACCAGTATCCTTTGAAAAACTCTATGACAAGTTGACTGACTATGAAATATATTTGAAGCGTGTAGACAAAATGCTTGGACTATCTATCACAACTCAAGTCAGTTATAAGTCTAAGAGGAAGAACACTCGGTACCCTCCGAACATCACCAAAGGTATTCTTGATCCTATGGGTCCCATGCAACACCCCCCTTATCCTCCTAACTTCTCGCAAAGTGGCAACTCTAATACTCGTCCACCTTGGCATCCTACCCCTTCAAGCCACCAACGACGGGTAGTCTACTAGCTGTGTAATAAAATCGGACACTCCGCTAAAGTTTGTTGGTCCCGACCCCGCCTTCCTGCTCTGTCACACTGGCCTCAAGCAAATCTTCTCATTGCTCTGACGACTAGCCAGCCCAACTAGATTGCATACTTTGACGCCTCCCATCACAGCACTCTGATCTTCAGAATTTGTCTCTCCACAATCCCTATGGTGGCGATGAAGATATCATCATCAGTGACGGTAACGGCCTTCCTATAACTCATACTGGTTCCACAACGTTTATTTCTGATACTACTACATTTACACTCGATAATGTTTTATGCGCCCCTAATATTAAACGCAACCTTATTTCTATTTCTCAATTTTGTAAAAATAACAATACTTCAATTGAATTCTTTCCTGATTCCATTCTTGTTAAGGACTTGAGCATGGGGGCATCCTTGGTATAGGGCCCGAATAGAGGAAACATTTACGAATGGACGTCAGCTCTATAAATAATCCAGCCCACTGTTCATTCTTCCGTTGCAGCTCCAATTGATATGTGGCATCATCATCTTGGTCATCCCTCATCCCTTATTCAGCACAAATTACTTTCTAGTTTCTCTCTTTCTATTTCTAAATCGCATAGCTCTATAATGCATTGTAATGCATGTCATAGTTGTTAGAGCTAGCCCCAGGATATTTACCAAAGGATAATTTTGGCAACACAACAAAGACAATAAAGCAGAAAGAATAAAGCGACAAGAACAAACAAAACACCAGAACACCAGATATACGTGGTTCGGTCAATTGACTTTGACCTACATCCACGGAAGAAAGAGGAGCAAATTACTACTATAAATGAGGGACACTTACAAATGCCTTAGGAAATGTTCCTAGGCCATAAAACACCTTTAGCTTCCTAAACAAGAAGACTTCAAACCATAAGCAGGTTTTCTTGTGATGCCTGCTGTACTTCTTGTGGTGTCTGTGGTACTTCTCGTGGTGTGTCTAACATCAAAGCTCAGGCCCTTATTTATAGTTCCAAGACGAGACAACAAGTCTGATTTTCCCGATGTGGGACTATGGGACTTGCCAAACTAACAAATCTCCACCTTAGCATGTCCCAACAAAACTTGCTCCACCTTCTTCACAAAAGCCCCAACGGGCTATCACCAACAATGAACACCAATCAAGTCCAAGCACTGCTTGAACTTGTAAACCGGAACATGCTTCGTAAGCATATCAACTGGATTGTCCTTCGTATAAATTTTCTGAACAAGGACCTTTCCCTCAGCAATCAACCACTTAGCGGAATTATCAAAAGAAACTGCATCTGAATAGGTAGTAGGCTCACCAACTTCACTTGTTTCTTCTGCAACAGACAAAGCATATGCAACCAAATTTGCATACCTTTGTGGTGGTCGAATATCTCTCATATGACCCAAACGCATATGCCATAATTTGGTGATGTCAGAATCAGACAATGATGATGACGAGACTGCAACTGAACCTGTGACAGTAGTTCCCTGCAGAATATACAAGCTACCAGACCTACAAGCTTTCATAACAACAAGGGCATTTCTAGAAACTTTCATAACTCCACCTTCAGCTGTGTATTTACACCCAAGAGCTTCTAGGGTGCCTAAAGAGATGAGATTCTTTTTCAAATCAGGAACATGTCTAACATTAGTGAGCGTCCTCACAATACCATCATGCATTTTAATTCGGATTGTTCCTCTACCAACAACATCACATGCAGCATTATTGCCCATCAAAACAATTCCACCATTACAAGATTCATATGTGGAAAACAAATCCCTATTGGGACACATGTGATAAGAACAACCTGAATCTAAAATCCATTCATTTTTAGACTTTGTCCTGTCATCAGTAGCAAAGAAAATATTTCCAAAATTCTCATCAGATGCTACACTAGCTTCAGCGGATTCAGTAGTTTTTTCAACAAATTTTTTCTTTTACTTTAATTTATTTTTCAATTTAAAGCAATCAGATTTAATGTGCCCCATTTTATGACAATATCTGCATTCCAAATTTCTATGTCTGGATTTAGATCTAGATTTAGATCTACTACTGTCAAATTCTCTTTTATCCATTTTATCCCTGACAACCAGACCCTCAGCCTGATTTCCTCTACTTTCCCCAGTGATATCTCTGTCTATTTGCTCCTTAGATTTTAGTGCAGATTTAATTTCCTGATACGAAACTGTTTCTTTTCCATAAATCAAAGTATCACGGAAATGCTTAAAAGATTGGGGAAGAGAACACAAGAGCAACAAAGCCTTATCCTCATCATCAATTTTTGCATCTATATTCTCCAAATCCATAACCAAAGAATCAAACTTATCAAGATGCGAGAGTATAGATGTACCTTCAACCATCCGAAGCATATACAGACTCTGCTTCAAGTAGAGACGATTCTCCACTGTCCTCTTCATGTACAAAGCTTTAAGCTTGTCCCACATGCTCTTAGCCGTAGTCTCCGTAGCTACCTCCCGTAAAACCTCGTCAGAGAGGTTTAGAATGATGCTGGATCGGGCCTTCTTATCCATACCCGCAAGATCTTCCTTTGACGTACCATCTGGAATGTTCTCAGCACCCTGAAGTGCCAAATCAACTCCGTCTTGAACCAGAATGGCCTCCATCTTGAGTTGCCACATGCCGAAGTTGACATTTCTGTCGAATTTCTCGACAACGATCTTTGATATTCTCATTGTTGCCAAAAGATCCCAGAACCAGGCTCTGATACCAGTTTGTTAGAACTAGCCCCAGGATATTTACCAAAGGATAATTTTGGCAACACAACAAAGACAATAAAGCGGAAAGAATAAAGCGACAAGAACAAACAAAACACTAGAACACCAGATATACGTGGTTCGGTCAATTGACTTTGACCTACATCCACGGAAGAAAGAGGAGCAAATTACTACTATAAATGAGGGACACTTACAAATGCCTTAGGAAATGTTCCTAGGCCATAAAACACCTTTAGCTTCCTAAACAAGAAGACTTCAAACCATAAGCAGGTTTTCTTGTGATGCCTGCTGTACTTCTTGTGGTGTCTGTGGTACTTCTCGTGGTGTGTCTAACATCAAAGCTCAGGCCCTTATTTATAGTTCCAAGACGAGACAACAAGTCTGATTTTCCCGATGTGGGACTATGGGACTTGCCAAACTAACAATAGTAATAAAAGTCATCGATAGCCATTTGGCTCATATTCCATTTCCACCTCTATACCATTTAAAATCATTTATATAGATGTTTGAGGCCCTGCACTAATCCTGTCTTTTGATAAATTCAGATTTTATGTCATTTTTGTAGATCGCTTCACTAAGTACACATGGTTATATCCTCTTCACCATAAATCTGACATTTTGACCATATTTCCCACTTTTCGAAAGTTGGTCAAAAATCACTTTCAGTCTACCATCAAAACAGTTTACTCTGATGGTGACGGTGAATATTAAGCCCCAGCGTCCTATCTCTCAGCTTGTGGTATCCAACACCTCAAGTCTCCCCCGCATACTCCTTAACTTGTTAGCTCCGTCGAACGTAAACATCAATATATAGTAGAAACTTTGGCTCACACTTATCCATCAGGCCTCCATGCCTTCAAACTATTGGACGGTAGCTTTTCAAACTATCGTCTACCTTATTAATAGAATGCCTATGCTAGTCCTACAATACCAATCCCACTTTGACACACTATTTCACAAACCCTCAAACCTTCGTAAACTCAGAATATTTGGTTGTCTATGTTATCCATGGTTGCATCCCTATGCCTTTCACAAGTTAACATCACAATCTAATCCTTGTGTTTTTATAGATAACTCTTTTGAACATAATTCTTTCCACTACTATAATCTCCACACTCACAAAATTTTTAAATCACGTCATGTTATTTTTATTGAGTTTATTTTTCCTTTTCACAACCATACCTCTACTACCATGCAGACCACCTCATTAACCATTTCTCATTGGGGTATACCTCCGATCCAACCGGACGAGCCTCCCATGACATTGTCCAGTCCCTCCTCTCATGATCTACACTATTCCACTCCTTCGGTTCAGCAATTGCTCATTCCTACTGCACTTCTTTCTTCTCCAACTATTGAGGTACTTAGTTTAGGATCACAATCGTTATCTGTGCCTTCTTCTCGGCCAAGTGACCCTGACGTACCTCCACCTTACCCGGCCTGTGTTAATGACTCTCAACCGCTTCTTCCAACAACATAACCTCACAGTCCCATAGTCTCCACCATTCTATGACCACATGCTCTAAGAGTGGTATTTTCGAACCGTGTCAGGTCCTTGATCTTCATGCTATCGTGGATTCCTCATCCACCACCGTTGAACCCACCACCTTCACTCAAGCCCAAAAATCTCTGCATTGGTATACCGCCATGTGTGAGGAATATAATTCCCTCCTCCATAACTCAACATGGGATCTAGTACCCTTTCATCATACACAAAACATCATCAGGTGTAAGTGGTTTTTTCGAGTTAAATGGAACCCTGATGGCTCTATTGCCCAATATAAGGCACGCCTCGTCGCCAAAGGGTTTCATCAAAGACTTGTAGTTGATTTCACTAAGACATTTAGTCTCATTATTAAGCCCACTATAATTAGACTTATCCTGAGTTTGACCACCACTAAGGGTTGGCAATTACACCAATTGGATGTTAATAATGCCTTTTTACAGGGGACTCTAACTGAAGATGTATTTATGCACCAACCTCCTAGTTTCACTCATCCTTAATATCCAAGGCATGTCTGCAAACTTCGAAAAACTATTTATGGACTTCATCAGGCTCCAAGAGCTTGGTACACTGAACTTGGCTCTTTTCTAAATTCAGTTGACTTTCTCAACTCCAAATCTGATTCCTCATTATTCTTACAACAACACCATAGCGACACAATATATATTCTGGTATATGTGGATGATATCATTGTCATAGGCAACAATCCTACAGAAATCCAATTGTTTATCGAACAGTTGGCAGCTCGATTCTCGCTCAAAGATCTAGGACCCCTAAATTACTTTTTGGGTGTCGAAGCTACATTCACATCTTCCGGTCTCTTTCTATCATAAAGAAAATACATTCAAGATTTATTGTCCAAAATAAACATGCTGGATGCAAATGTGGTTACCACTCCTCTATCTATTAGTAGCTCTCTCAAATTATCTGATGGAAGTCTTACTACGAAACCCACTCAATACCGATAAGTCGTTGGTTCCCTACAGTACTTAGCTCTTACCTATCTCGATATCTCATTTGTAGTCAACAAATTATCACAGTTTATGCAGAGGTCATCTACTATGCACTGGTCTACAGTCAAACGAATTCTACGATATCTTAAGGGGACCCTCAATCATGGTCTCTTTGTTCGTAAATACTCTCCACTTCAGCTTCATGCCTTTACCAATGCTGATTGGGCAGGCAATTTTGATGATAGAATATCCATATCGAGGTATATTGTCTTCCTTGGCACTAACCCAATCAGTTGGAATTCTAAGAACAAAAGATAGTTGCACGGTCTACAACTGAAGCTGAATACTATGTCATCGCCACTGTCACTACAAAACTCAATTGGGTCACAAATCTGCTCAAGGAACTCAACATTAACGCCACTTCTATAATATATTGTAATAATATCGGAGCTACCTATCTGTGCGCTAATTTGGTGTTCCACTCCCTCATGAAACATATTGCTATTGACTTCTATTTTGTGTGAGATCAAGTTGTTCGCCATCAACTACGAGTTTCTTATGTCCATTTGGCTAATCAGTTAGCCGACTCACTCACGAAGCCTCTCGCTTGTGAACTTTTTACATTACAACGATCCAAGATTGGTGTCCTTGATAGGAGCACCATCTTGTGGGGGCATGATAGCAGATTAGATATCCTCAACTATATAAGAAAATCTCTCTACTATGTTAAGGGAAATCCTCTATTCTGTTGAAGGAAATCCACCCTCCTAATATGTATAAATAGGAGAGGGACTTGTTAATGCATTCAAACTTCGTTAGTAATTTCCTTTCTATCTCTTTTCTAACATTTATAGGCTATTCACCTATAGCATACATGTGTTGCATGAGTCTATTCATTCGTCAAGCTCAATTATACGTAACATCCTGGAAATACTGAGAAGTCAAACTTCACATTCCACGTCTTGTCCACAACAGTCCAAAATAATCTTAATGTGAATATTAATGCAAGTTCTTAGCTGGGAGTCTTATATTCTTAATGTGAATATATATATATATATATATATATATATATATATATATATATATATATATATATATATATATAATCATTAAAAAGGGCCTTGCCTTGACTTGCGAATCATTTTGAATTTCGAGCTTGTACCTTCTCAACATCCATAATTTTACACCAATACTTACGATGATACTTTTTTTATTGTATCATTATTTACACATTTATATTTTATCTTATGTGAAATGTTACATAAAAATATAACTAATACACATCATATTGACTCGTATATGAGTATTAAGGAAATATTTATGGGTGAAATGATTTGAAAAAAAATTAAAATAATAATATATTGGTTAACTTATAATGAATCATGATAAATTTAAGTTTTTTTTAGTTGAATTGATCTCAATCTCATGAATGCTAATCATCCTAACCAACTGAAAACACATTATCAGTTTAAAAATTATCAACAAAAGAACTATATGTCTTAATAAATTTAAGTTGGATTGAATTATTGTCAAATCTAAATATAAATATTAATCAATTTGACTTAAACGTACCATTATTCAATTTTCTAACTTAGTATCAGATAGTTATTCTAAATGAGTGAAAATTTTATAAAAAATATATGCAGCTGAATAGATAATATATTATCTTTAATTCATAATTTAATAAACTTACATCTTTGGATTGAATTAATGTTCAATCTTATATATATTACATGATTAATTTGACTCATTAGTAGGTTTTTATATTGTAAATCAAGAGACAACTCTTTACGAGCTTTTATCATTCACAAAAGCTTCATTAGTTTTATCTCCGATACTACTCAAGAAATGAAGTAATTAATTCTCATTTAATTTAAAAATAAAAATAATGTTGCAACGATGCATCATGTCCATCATTTTTCGTGCGAACACACATGCCCATGGTCATGCAAAATTTTCGGGCACATTTTATCTCGTGCGAGCTTCCTTTTGCTAAAAGGTCGAAGAAGCTTCCTTTTCACAAGTAAGAATGGGCCTTGCACCTATCGATACCCTGTGTCATCTCTATCAATTCCTTTACATCCTCTTATTTTTTTAGTGTTCTTCCCCACCCTTCAAGATACCTTTGCTTGGACACAAGCAAACCATGTCACATCCTCCGATCTTAGCCAAGTCTTCTTAGTTCCAAAAAGAGAGAGAGATAAAAGAGGGGAGGAAAGCCTCTCACCATTAGAGATGTGGAATAGTACAAGTAATTTGGAATCGTGGTATGTCATCCTTTAAGGAATGGTTGAGATATTTATAAGCTATTCATCTATAGCCTACATGTGTTGCATGAGACCATCCATTGGTCAAGCTCAATCATACGTGGCATCCTAGTAATATCGAGAATTAAAACTTCGTATTCCGCATCTTATCCACGTTATTCCAAAGCTGGTCTTAATGTGAATATTAACACAAGTCCTAGGAGTCTTAAAAAAACTATATATATATATATATATAAATATATATATATATAAATATATATATATGTATATATATATATATGTATATATATATATATGTATATATGTATATATATATATATACATGTATATATATGTATATATATATATATATACATGTATATATATGTATATATATATATATACATGTATATATATGTATATATATGTGACTTTATTTATTTTATTCAAACTGGACCTTTATTTATTTTATTCATGATAACCTCCAACTTTGACTACAAGGAGGAGACGGAGGGAGTACGATGACAGTAACAGTTCATTTCAGTTCATTTATTATGGAGTCCAAGTATCAGCAAGACTCATTTATTGAAGCAGCAGTATCAGTCCAAGGGGTCTAGTTCGGTGCCAGGTAAACTCCGATGGCCTCAATCATTTCGCCCGCACGTCCAAAGAAGCCAATGATCTTACCCGAGACTAGCGGAACGGAGAAAGGTATTCCGCCACTGGAGCCGAAAGGTCCATAGCTGTCCTTGTTGGTCCTCAGCGTCAGGTTCCTCACCAGAGTTAATCCCCACATCGTATCCACAGACCCCTCGACGCCCACAAGATACTCGTCCTCTTGCAGAGAAATCTGAACAACGACACTTTTCTGTCATTGAGGTACAACCAATCGATAATGTTAATTAGGAGGAAGATGACGAAGTGGACGAACCACGTAGGGTTTGAAATCGATGCTGCCGAAGTGCTTGGTCTCCGTCTGATCATTACGGATGAAGGTGATCACGATGGCGTCGATGGCCTCTACGGCGCCAATCTTGATTTCGGTGATGCGGTCGGCAGCCCCCATGTCCCATTCAGACCCTCCGTTGCCACCCCACAGCCCCACCTTGATCTCTCCCGCCTGCACGCATGCACGACACCATCACGTTATATACCACCATGCATCAAAACCTTGCACAGCAGGAAATGGATCAAGAGAAAGAACCATTTGCATGTAGATATGGATGTGTGTGTGGACAAGAAGAGAAGAAGATGACGATGATGATGCACGTCCTTCCTCTGGGACCTATATTACATTGGCGGGCCCATAACCATCTTCCTCAAATAAAACGTTAAACGTGTAGTACCTTACACAGTGCAACAACACAGACACAATTTGCACAGCAAGAATGTATAAAGAGAACGAACGACGTCACGGAGGCAAAGCCTCCTCACTCACCATTTGCAGACTCCTTTCTTTTGCACAGGAAGAAACTTAGGGAAGACGGTGGATGCTGCACGTCCTCCCTCTGGGAAGAGGATGGGGGTATTTGTAGCCCTCCAAGGTTAACATGTGCCTACATAAACGTGAATCTCGTGATCGACCCACATCAGGTTCTGCAAGCGATGAAGTCAAAAGAAACACCTACAAGGGCTGAATTGGAGATGATGATCCCTCTCCATCTCATCCTTCGTAACACTTGGGTGTCGGCCAAGGATGGAAGCTGAGGTACGTAAACGTGAATCTCATGGTCATCTTAGCCATCTCACGTTGGATGGCTTGGCAAGCATCTACGTCGCATATGTCCTTCCATGGCGGAAATGCTAAGCTGCACATTCTGCATGCAGAACCTTAAAGACTTGTGAGCGTACGAAAGTTTGGTGTATGGCTGCCAATCTTCACTCAAAGGGCCTGAACGTAGCATATAATGCATACTCCCTTCCCTTGTGCTCGTTCGGTCGACGGTACAGCTTTTAAGTGGTTTATTGGAATGGATGTCAGAATATAGCTTCATAGTTTACATCACCATTATTTATATTATCAAAAGAGTGTAATTTTTTCATTTCCAATCGTAATCATTTAATTTTTTTTTCTTCCTTCTTTCTTTCTGATTAAGATTAATTAATCTATAATCCTACTTACTTTTCTTATGAGTAAAAAATCATAGGATCTCGAAAACATACATAAATATAATTTTTTTAATTTAAATCGACTCTCTTGATGTAAATATAAGGCACATCACATGGTAATTTTTTTATTTTTTTACTTCTTTTCTTTTTTCTTGTTGTTTTTTATTTCTCCTTATAATGCACCAACAGCGATCCAACCCCCCCTTTTTATGTAGATAATATTATCATCAACAGAAATATACTATATATCCACTAGTTTATGTAGATAATATTATCATCAACGACAATAATTCCATGGATATCAAGCAATTTCTTAAATAATTGATAGATCAATTCTTCATCAAACACTTAGGAATCTTCAGTTATTTTTTGAGAATGAGAGTAACGTTCACAAAAAAAATACCTTCCACATCTAGTATCACTTGATTATTTCATTTTCACTGCATGCCGTTTAGAACTTTTGACTGCATCTCATGATCGAATGCTTGTGGCAAACATTTGGATATGAGGTTATGAGAAAGGAAAAAAAAAAAAAAAAAAACGGTTCCACTGGCTTTTATATGATCACTTTTGGGAGGATAATTATTTTACACGAAATGATGCAATGGCAGATGGAAACCCAACTCCAGAATATTTTGTACACCATCTCATTCATCTATAGAATTCAAAAGACATCCAAAAGAACTGTCTGCAAGATAATATTAATCTAAATGATTGGGTGAGATGTGTTCCACTTTATCTATGACTGTCATATATAAAAAACAAAGAAAGTCTCTTGATGCAGAAACATGACCTTTCTTATTTGTTTGAGTAAAAGGCTGTTGTTTTGTGCATGACACAAGTTGTATTATAAACTCAAAACCCAATACATTCAGAAGAAAATTATCCTAAAATCACCTATTTTGAAGTCCTAAATATTATGGAAAGTTATGGAGTGGATGACATTCATAATGTTGCGCTGATTTTTTCTTCTCCCGTTGATACTTGACACCATGTTTTGAATAGAAATTTCTTCAAGAGATGTGTGTGAGCTTTGATGGTAATGCTGCATGAAGATTCCTGAGAACCTTGAGAAGGTCATCATTGTTGTCAAATCACATAATTGAGTGATCCATGGAACCAGAAAGTGGATCTGTTCCACCCAAAAATAATTTGGTACAAGGAGAGGATAAATGCGTGTGCACATAATAGTGTGTGGTGAGGAAGATGACTTGTGATTTGAGCATGCATTTTTAAGCCAACTTGACTGGGTAAGAGCTGAAATTGATGGTTGCTTATGAGAGATGGCCAATTGAATTCCGAAGCCAAGAATTGCTTTCCTATCAGTTCATCCATAACAGGCCAAACTAAGGATTGTTTGTGGTAGGCCACTCCAGCTCATGAAATAGTGAACACTGAAAGAGAAGGCACTGTTTGATTTGTCCTTCATAAAGCTGAAAAACAAACTGCAGGATTCTTTCAATTATGGAGGTTTTCACTCGTCCTCGGTAAAGGATTGGAGTTCAGAAACTTAGTCTTATCCTTCCATTCATTAGATTGTTTTTGATCCAAAACTTCTTTTCTTTTATGAATTATAAGAAAAAGTAACTCTGCAGGATTCAACTATTCAAAAGAGCACTGTTTTTTTTGGTACACTTCCATTTTTTCAGCTAACCTCTGGTACATATAGAAATCTGTGTATTCTCTGAAAGAATGCTGAAGAACGTTGAAACACAAGTTGAAGAAGATGAATAAAAAGTAAAGAAGATGTCTACCTGATCAAAACTATGCTAGAAACTATGAAGGGCTACTATTTCTGATTAATAGGTCATAGTCAACTTGGGATAGCTAAGGGGAAGTTTGACTCAAAGAAAACCTTGGAATATGTTATATTAAATATGAAAATGATCTTTTATATCATGATTGAAATCAATATCTCTGTTTTGATCTACAAGGGCACTATCTTTTGATCCAAGATAAGAATTGAGAGAGAGACTAATCTCTCAACTAAGATGTACAATCTTATTTAGTCCTTAGGTCCTAAGACACCATCTTTAGATACAGGATAAGAGTAGAGGTTTAGGATAAGTTACTATGAGAGTTCCTCCCATCAATGTTATCTCCTAAGGAATCCCAGTATTTCTTTTCTATTAGCTAATATATATCATCAGAATGCAATTAGCTATATTATATATATCATATTCAATTATAAAAAGCTACAAAATCTAACTACATGATTAAAACTATGCTAATCTAAATCTTGTATACTATGTATCACCAATGTTGAGATGTCAATCTTTGCTAGCTGTTGATGTTGGCAATAGCTTGACTCGAGCTATGAAATGAACGCTTGTTGATGGTAGCAATGCTTCCAACATAATGAATGTATAGCTTGACTCAAGCTATGAAGATACCTATCACGACCTGAGCCTAATGGGCGAACTGGCCAATAACTCGATTTGGTTTATGCCACTGACCAAAATACTTAAACTAATAAAATTAATGTAGTACACTTATTAGACCCATATAACCATTGTCTGTTTGATCCGAGCCTGATGGGTTACCTGAATAATAACTTTATTTGATCCATACTATTGACCAAAATTCTTAAACTAACGTTAATATAGAATACTCATCAGACCAATATGAGCTAATCATAGTCTATGCCCACTTCTAATATGGGACTAATTCGGGTGTCATAATACCTACATGAACAACCACCATATGAAGAACTCATTGACAAAGACTTTTTGCATTTAATGTGATTTTATATATCCTTTTTATTGCTACAAAAGGGTCTAACTTTTGGTTGAGAATTTTATGAGAAAAATAAGTTTGATATTCAAGTCAAGACTTCGACCCATTTCTCGATGTATGAAGCAGTGCAGTATGATTCTAACTTCCACGAGCAGACTACTCTATCAACTAAAGAGAAATTTAATTGGAAGTAGACTTCGTTGATACATTGATACAAATAATCTGATCTAAAAGATTTGGGTACTCTTGCATTATTCATCTGCAAAGAATTAACCTAGATGCAATTTTATTTACATCCTAAAGAGTTTATAAAAGAGTAAATTAATTAGATCAAGAAATGATTTATGAACAAGTCCTTACATCTCACAATTATAAGTAATTTAGCATATACTAGATGTGTAAGAGAGAACAAAAAAGGGAGGAAAACTAAGAACGATTAAAGAATAGTTGTAAATCCATAAATGACTAGTGTCGGGTGCGTTGGTAAGTCCTGTAGACTTTATATATAAACTTGTGAATCTAATTTTACCCTCCATAGGTATCTTTATTAGTACGAAGAGTAAGTTGCCCTGCATTGAGAGTCTACCACAAGTTTTTCGGTGCCAACAAGGTGTTCATTATAATGGTTGATGTCAGTTAATATTTAAATGCAACCAAGCTTCGAGTATTATTTTTCCCTTAATAAAGTTATAATTATGATAAAATTAGAGCTCAAATCATGAAAAATATTATGGTAATGATGATTGGTTAACAACCTCATAAGAGTGGCCACCATAGCCTCTATAGTGATCGGCCTCGTGAGTAAGTTATTTCTATGATATCTATGATGTCTCCAACATGAATCATAATGTTGGTGATAATCAAGCAAGACCACCCATGTTGGGAACATTTACAATATGGATTGAGAGTATAAAACATATCTTAAATGTGCTTTGATGATTGATAATTTTTTTTCAAATCTTATTTAGTTTGGATGTTGCATCGCAAATATCCAAATGCTAATAATAATGAAATTTTTCAAAATTTTTAAAATATCCTATGATATTATCTAAAAACATAAGATTATCATTATATAATAGATATTACAACCCTCATTTTCTCTCCCATTTTCTTGATTTCTATTATCGCTAACTCCTCTCAAATGTCTTATATATGAAATACTATTTATTTATTTTTAAACATTTTATTATTATGATTATATTTTATATTTTTTATAAACATGGGTCATACATAAAATTTTGTAATATTACATATATTCATTTATTTAATTTATTTAAATAAAAATATGTATTTATTTTTTAATACATATTAAAAATATTAGAAGGATAAATTTTATCATATAATATTTAATAAACTTTTAAAATATAATCTTACCAAATAATATTTATGTCAATGTATATTTAAGATCCAATTTTAATCTATTATTTATCAAATACTCAAGACATTCCAATAACTATATATTCATTCATAAATATATATTAAAAATATAAATATATTTCTAAACATAATCTCAACACAATCAAACATACATACTGTAAACGAGCATATAGTAAAGAAAGGAGAGAGGTCCTGTCTCTTAGAGAGGTGTTAATTGGGTGGGAGAAGAATAAAGAGAGTAGAGAAGAAGGAAAAGAGATTTCTTCAACTATGCCTTTCACAAACCCTCGAACCTTTGAAAACTTAGAGTATTTGGTTGTCTATGTCATCCATGGTTGCATCACTATGCCTTTTATAAGTTAACATCACAATCTAATCCTTGTGTTTTTATAGATAACTCTTTTGAACATAATTCTTTCCACTACTATAATCTCCACACTTACAAAATTTTTAAATCATGTCACGTTATTTTTGTTGAGTTTATTTTTCCTTTTCAAAACCATACCTCTACTACCATACAGACCACCTCATTAACCATTTCTCATTGGGGTGTACCTCCGATCTAACCGGACGAGCCTCCCATGACATCGTCCAGTCCCTCCTCTCATGATATACACTATTCCAATCCTCCGGTTCAGCAATTGCTCATTCCTACTGCACTTCTTTCTTCTCCAACTATTGAGGTACTTAGTTTAGGATCACAATCGTTATCTGTGCCTTCTTCTCGGCCAAGTGACCCTGACGTACCTCCACCTTACCCGGCCTGTGTTAATGACTCTCAACCGCTTCTTCCAACAACATAACCTCACAGTCCCATAGTCTCCACCATTCTATGACCACATGCTCTAAGAGTGGTATTTTCGAACCGTGTCAGGTCCTTGATCTTCATGCTATCGTGGATTCCTCATCCACCACCGTTGAACCCACCACCTTCACTCAAGCCCAAAAATCTCTGCATTGGTATACCGCCATGTGTGAGGAATATAATTCCCTCCTCCATAACTCAACATGGGATCTAGTACCCTTTCATCATACACAAAACATCATCAGGTGTAAGTGGTTTTTTCGAGTTAAATGGAACCCTGATGGCTCTATTGCCCAATATAAGGCACGCCTCGTCGCCAAAGGGTTTCATCAAAGACTTGTAGTTGATTTCACTAAGACATTTAGTCTCATTATTAAGCCCACTATAATTAGACTTATCCTGAGTTTGACCACCACTAAGGGTTGGCAATTACACCAATTGGATGTTAATAATGCCTTTTTACAGGGGACTCTAACTGAAGATGTATTTATGCACCAACCTCCTAGTTTCACTCATCCTTAATATCCAAGGCATGTCTGCAAACTTCGAAAAACTATTTATGGACTTCATCAGGCTCCAAGAGCTTGGTACACTGAACTTGGCTCTTTTCTAAATTCAGTTGACTTTCTCAACTCCAAATCTGATTCCTCATTATTCTTACAACAACACCATAGCGACACAATATATATTCTGGTATATGTGGATGATATCATTGTCATAGGCAACAATCCTACAGAAATCCAATTGTTTATCGAACAGTTGGCAGCTCGATTCTCGCTCAAAGATCTAGGACCCCTAAATTACTTTTTGGGTGTCGAGGCTACATTCGCATCTTCCGGTCTCTTTCTATCATAAAAGAAATACATTCAAGATTTATTGTCCAAAATAAACATGTTGGATGCAAATGTGGTTACCACTCCTCTATCTATTAGTAGCTCTCTCAAATTATCTAATGGAAGTCTTACTACGAAACCCACTCAATACCGACAAGTCGTTGGTTCCCTACAGTACTTAGCTCTCACCTATCCCGATATCTCATTTGCAGTCAACAAATTATCACAGTTTATGCAGAGGTCATCTACTATGCACTGGTCTGCAGTCAAACGAATTCTACGATATCTTAAGAGGACCCTCAATCATGGTCTCTTTGTTCGTAAATACTCTCCACTTCAGCTTCATGCCTTTACCAATGCTGATTGGGCAGGCAACTTTGATGATAGAATATCCACATCGAGGTATATTGTCTTCCTTGGCACTAATCCAATCAGTTGGAATTCTAAGAACAAAAGATAGTTGCAAGTTTTACAACTGAAGCTGAATATTGTGTCATCGCCACTGTCACTACAGAACTCAATTGGCTCAAAAATCTGCTCAAGAAACTCAACATTAACGCCACTCCTATAATATATTGTTATAATATCGTAGCTACCTATCTGTGCGCTAATCCGGTGTTCCACTCCCTCATGAAACATATTGCTATTGACTTCTATTTTGTGCGAGATCAAGTTGTTCGCCGTCAACTACGAGTTTCTCATGTCCATTTGGCTAATCAGTTAGTCGACTCACTCACAAAGCCTCTCGCTCGTGAACTTTTTACATTACAACGATCCAAGATTGGTATCCTTGATAGGAGCAACATCTTGTGGGGATATGATAGTAGATAAGATATCCCGAACTATATAAGAAAATCTCTCTACTGTGTTGACAGAAATCCTCTATTCTATTGAGGGAAATCCTCCCTCCTAATCTCTATAAATAGGAGAGGGACTTTTTAAAGCATTCAAACTTCTTTAGTAATTTCCTTTCTATTTCGTTTCTAACATTTATAGGCTATTCACCTATAGCCTACATGTGTTGCATGAGTCTATTCATTCGTCAAGCTCAATTATACGTAACATCCTGGAAATACTAAGAAGTCAAACTTCACATTCCACGTCCTGTCCACAATTGTCCAAACTAATCTTAATGTGAATATTAATACAAGTTCTTAGCTGGGAGTCTTATATATATATATATATATATATATATATATATATATATATATATATATATATATATATATATATATATATATATATATATATATATATATATATATAATCATTAAAAAAGGGCCTTGCCTTGACTTGTGAATCATTTTGAATTTCGAGCTTGTACCTTCTCAACATCCATAATTTTACACCAATACTTACGATGATACTTTTTTTGTTGTATCATTATTTATACATTTATATTTTATCTTATGTGAAATGTTACATAAAAATATAACTAATACACGTCATATAGACTCATATATGAGTATTAAGGAAATATTTATGGGTGAAAAGATTTGAAAATAAAAATAAAATAATAATATATTGGTTAACTTATAATGAATCATGATAAATTTAAGTTTTTTTTAGTTGAATTGATCTCAATCTCATGAATGTTAATCATCCTAACCAACTGAAAACACATTATAGTTTAAAAATTATCAACAAAAGAACTATATGTCTTAATAAATTTAAGTTGGATTGAATTATTGTCAAATCTAAATATAAATATTAATCAATTTGACTTAAACGTACCATTATTCAATTTTCTAACTTAGTATCATATAGTTATTCTAAATGAGTGAAAATTTTATAAAAATATATGCAGCTGAATAGATAATATATTATCTTTAATTCATAATTTAATAAACTTACATCTTTGGATTGAATTAATGTTCAATCTTATATATATAACATGATTAATTTGAATCATTAGTAGGTTTTTATATTGTAAATCAAGAGACAACTCTTTACGAGCTTCTATCATTCACAAAAGCTTCATGAGTTTTATCTCCGATACTACTCAAGAAATGAAGTAATTAATTCTCATTTAATTTAAAAATAAAATTAATGTGGCAACGATGCATCATGTCCATCATTTTTCGTGCGAACACACATGCCCATGGTCATGCAAAAGTTTCAGGCACACTTTATCTCGTGCGAGCTTCCTTTTGCTAAAGGGTTGAAGAAGCTTCCTTTTCCCAAGTAGTGGGCCTCGCGCCTATCGATACCATGTGCCATCTCTATCAATCCCTTTACATCCTCTTATTTTTTTAGTTTTCTTCCCCACCCTTCAAGATACCTTTGCTCGGACACAAGCAAACCATGTCACCTCCTCCGATCTTAGCTCCAAAGAGAGAGAGAGAAAAGAGGGGAGGAAAGCCTCTCACCATTAGAGATGTGGAATAGTATAGGTAATTTGGAAACGTGGTATGTCATCCTCTAAGGAACGGTTGAGATATTTATAAGCTATTCATCTATAGCCTACATGCATTGCATGAGACCATCCATTGGTCAAGCTCAATTATACGTGGCATCCTGGTAATATCGAGAAGTAAAACTTCGCATTCCGCACCCTGTCCATGTTATTCCAAAGCTGGTCTTAATGTGAATATTAACACAAGTCCTAGGAGTCTTAAAAAAACTATATATATGTATATATATATATGTATATATGTATGTATATATGTATATATGTATGTATGTATGTATGTATATATGTATATACATATATATGTATATATGTATATGTATATGTATATATATACATATATACATATATACATATATACATATATATGTATATACATATATACATATATATATATATACATATACACGTATATATATATATATATATATATGTGACTTTATTTATTTTATTCAAACTGGACCTTTATTTATTTTATTCATGATAACCTCCAACTTTGACTACAAGGAGGAGACGGAGGGAGTACGATGACAGTAACAATTCATTTCAGTTCATTTATTATGGAGTCCAAGTATCAGCAAGACTCATTTATTGAAGCAGCAGTATCAGTCCAAGGGGTCTAGTTCGGTGCCAGGTAAACTCCGATGGCCTCAATCATTTCGCCCGCACGTCCAAAGAAGCCAATGATCTTACCCGAGACTAGAGGAACGGAGAAAGGTATTCCGCCACTGGAGCCGAAAGGTCCATAGCTGTCCTTGTTGGTCCTCAGCGTCAGGTTCCTCACCAGAGTTAATCCCCACATCGTATCCACAGACCCCTCGACGCCCACAAGATACTCGTCCTCTTGCAGAGAAATCTGAACAACGACACTTTTCTGTCATTGAGGTACAACCAATCGATAATGTTAATTAGGAGGAAGATGACGAAGTGGACGAACCACGTAGGGTTTGAAATCGATGCTGCCGAAGTGCTTGGTCTCCGTCTGATCATTACGGATGAAGGTGATCACGATGGCGTCGATGGCCTCTACGGCGCCAATCTTGATTTCGGTGATGCGGTCGGCAGCCCCCATGTCCCATTCAGACCCTCCGTTGCCACCCCACAGCCCCACCTTGATCTCTCCCGCCTGCACGCATGCACGACACCATCACGTTATATACCACCATGCATCAAAACCTTGCACAGCAGGAAATGGATCAAGAGAAAGAACCATTTGCATGTAGATATGGATGTGTGTGTGGACAAGAAGAAGAAGAAGATGACGATGATGATGCACGTCCTTCCTCTGGGACCTATATTACATTGGCGGGCCCATAACCATCTTCCTCAAATAAAACGTTAAACGTGTAGTACCTACGTAAACGTGAAACTCGTGATCGCTACCTACACAAGTGCAACAACACAGTGCATGCAAATAAACGCCATTACGTTATAAACCATGCATCGAACCTTACACAGTGCAACAACACAGACACAACTTGCACAGCAAGAATGTATAAAGAGAACGAACGACGTCACGGAGGCAAAGCCTCCTCTCTCACCATTTGCAGACTCCTTTCTTTTGCACAGGAAGAAACTTAGGGAAGACGGTGGATGCTGCACGTCCTCCCTCTGGGAAGAGGATGGGGGTATTTGTAGCCCTCCAAGGTTAACATGTGCCTACATAAACGTGAATCTCGTGATCGACCCACATCAGGTTCTGCAAGCGATGAAGTCAAAAGAAACACCTACAAGGGCTGAATTGGAGATGATGATCCCTCTCCATCTCATCCTTCGTAACACTTGGGTGTCGGCCAAGGATGGAAGCTGAGGTACGTAAACGTGAATCTCATGGTCATCTTAGCCATCTCACGTTGGATGGCTTGGCAAGCATCTACGTCGCATATGTCCTTCCATGGCGGAAATGCTAAGCTGCACATTCTGCATGCAGAACCTTAAAGACTTGTGAGCGTACGAAAGTTTGGTGTATGGCTGCCAATCTTCACTCAAAGGGCCTGAACGTAGCATATAATGCATACTCCCTTCCCTTGTGCTCGTTCGGTCGACGGTACAGCTTTTAAGTGGTTTATTGGAATGGATGTCAGAATATAGCTTCATAGTTTACATCACCATTATTTATATTATCAAAAGAGTGTAATTTTTTCATTTCCAATCGTAATCATTTAATTTTTTTTTCTTCCTTCTTTCTTTCTGATTAAGATTAATTAATCTATAATCCTACTTACTTTTCTTATTAGTAAAAAATCATAGGATCTCGAAAACATACATAAATATAATTTTTTTAATTTAAATCGACTCTCTTGATGTAAATATAAGGCATGATCATGGTAATTTTTTATTTTTTCCTTTTTTTATTTTTTCTTGTTGTTTTTTATTTCTCCTTATAATGCACCAACAGCAATCCAACCCCCTTTTTTTTTCTCCCAGTTGGTGCCTTCTTTTGATTTTTTTTTTTCTTCCATTCTTTTCTTTCACCGTTTTTTATTTATCCATATAACGCAGCAACAACAACCCACCTTTTTTTTTTCTTATTTCTTTGCACTTTTTTTTTTCTTCTGGTTGGTGTCTTTCTTAGGTTTTCCCCCACATATTGGGTTCTATATCCATTTTAGATTTTAATTGTTTTTCGCTTTCATTCTTTCATTCTTTTTTTTTTTTTTTTTGCTTCTCCTTATAACATACCAACAACAAATATATATTTCCGCTTATAATTTTAGATTTTATATTATCTTCATAGGTTACTTACTAAATATACATAGCTTTATCCTCTCAAACATATATCTGAAGTAATTGTAGTTTTTATTCATTTTAAAAAGATGATCGAGAACGTTTTTAAGTCTATTATTAAAATAGTTTACTCTGATGGAGGAGGTAAATATTAAGCTCTAACAATTAATCGCATATCATGTGCTATATAATATCTCAAGTCATCATCGTAAATACCTCAATTATTTGACTTTGTTGAATGAAAGCACCGACATATAATCGAAACTGATATCATCCTCCTACACTAAGCCTCCATGTCATCAACCATTTGGTCAGCAGCCTTTCAAATTACAATCCACATCATTAACTATATACAAACCCTAATCCTACAACACCAATCATAATTTTTAAGACTTTCATAACAACCTCGAAACCTTTAAAAACTTGCAATATTTGATTGTTTATGTTATCCCTTGTTGTGCCCTTATACTTCACACAAGTTAACACCAAGATCTTGGTCTTGTATCTTCATCAAGTGTAAGTGAATCTTTCAAATTAAGCAAAACCCAGATAGATCCATTGCTAATACGAAGCACATCTAATGACTAAAGGGTTCACCAATGAGCATGTGTTGATTTTACGAAGATCTTTAGTCTAATTATTAAACCAATGATAATTCGACTCATCCTTAGTATGATTATCACTTAAGGATGGCATGCCTAATTAAATGTTAACATTGCTTTCTTGCAAGAGATCTTAATTGAAATGTATTTAAGGACCAATTCGTGATTTAATTCACCCTCAATATCTAAACCAAGTATGTAAACTATAGAAAGGTTTTTATAGACTTTGCCAAACTCCAAAACTTGTTATACCATACATGGCTTACTTTTGCTCTTAGCCAATTTTGTCAAATCCAAATCCAAAAGCTCTTTATTTGTATGATAATAAAAGAGATGTACTATATATCCACTAGTTTATGTAGATAATATTATCATCAACGACAATAATTCCATGGATATCAAGCAATTTCTTAAATAATTGATAGATCAATTCTTCATCAAACACTTAGGAATCTTCAGTTATTTTTTGAGAATGAGAGTAACGTTCACAAAAAAAATACCTTCCACATCTAGTATCACTTGATTATTTCATTTTCACTGCATGCCATTTAGAACTTTTGACTGCATCTCATGATCGAATGCTTGTGGCAAACATTTGGATATGAGGTTATGAGAAAGGAAAAAAAAAAAAAAAACGGTTCCACTGGCTTTTACATGATCACTTTTGGGAGGATAATTATTTTACACGAAATGATGCAATGGCAGATGGAAACCCAACTCCAGAATATTTTGTACACCATCTCATTCATCTATAGAATTCAAAAGACATCCAAAAGAACTGTCGGCAAGAGAATATTAATCTAAATGATTGGGTGAGATGTGTTCCACTTTATCTATGACTGTCATATATAAAAAACAAAGAAAGTCTCTTGATGCCGAAACATGACCTTTCTTATTTGTTTGAGTAAAAGGCTGTTGTTTTGTGCATGACACAAGTTGTATTATAAACTCAAAACCCAATACATTCAGAAGAAAATTTTACTAAAATCACCTATTTTGAAGTCCTAAATATTATGGAAAGTTATGGAGTGGATGACATTCATAATGTTGCTCTGATTTTTTCTTCTCCTGTTGATACTTGACACCATGTTTTGAATAGAAATTTCTTCAAGAGATGTGTGTGAGCTTTGATGGTAATGCTGTATGAAGATTCCAAGAACCTTGAGAAGGTCATCATTGTTGTCAAATCACATAATTGAGCGATCCATGGAACCAGAAAGTGGATCTGTTCCACCCAAAAATAATTTGGTACAAGGAGAGGATAAATGCGTGTGCACATAATAGTGTGTGGTGAGGAAGATGACTTGTGATTTGAGCATGCATTTTTAAGCCAACTTGACTGGGTAAGAGCTGAAATTGATGGTTGCTTATGAGAGATGGCCAATTGAATTCCGAAGCCAAGAAATGCTTTCCTATCAGTTCATCCATAACAGGCCAAACTAAGTATTGTTTGTGGTAGGCCACTCCAGCTCATGAAATAGTGAACACTGAAGGAGAAGGCACTGTTTGATTTGTCCTTCATGAAGCTGAAAAACAAACTGCAGGATTCTTTCAATTATGGAGGTTTTCACTCGTCCTCGGTAAAGGATTAGAGTTCAGAAACTTAGTCTTATCCTTCCATTCATTAGATTGTTTTTTATCCAAAACTTATTTTCTTTTATGAATTATAAGAAAAAGTAACTCTGCAGGATTCAACTATTCAAAAGAGCACTGTTTTTTTTTGGTACACTTCCATTTTTTTCAGCTAACCTCTGGTACATATAGAAATCTGTGTATTCTCTGAAAGAATGCAGAAGAACGTTGAAACACAAGTTGAAAAAGATGAATAAAAAGTAAAGAAGATGTCTACATGATCAAAACTATGCTGATCTAGAAACTATGAAGGGCTACTATTTCTGATTAATAGGTCATAGTCAACTTGGGATAGCTAAGGGAAAGTTTGACTCAAAGAAAACCTTGTAATTTGTTATATTAAAAGATGCAGGTCCCAATAAGTTAGTGCACTATCTCCTAAGGAATCATAGTTTTCTTTTCTATTAGAAAAATTATATATCATTAGAATCCAATTAAGCAGAATCCCGACGGGTCCGTTGCATGATATAAAGAATGATTAGTAGCCAAAGGGTTTCATCAACGACCTGAAATTGACTTCACTGAGACTTTTAGTCCTATAGTTAAACCCATAACAATTCGGCTTATTCTAAGTTTGGCCATCTCCAGAGACTAGCACTTACGACAACTGGACATTAACAATGCCTTTTTACAGGAGACTCTAACTGAAGATGTCTTTATACAGCAACCCCTTGGCTTTGTTCATCACTAGTATCCGAGACATGTCTGCAAATTATAAAAAGTCATTTATGGACTCTGTCAAGCTCCAAAAGATTGGTATACTGAACTTGGATCGTTTCTGATATCAATTGGCTTCATCAACTCTAAGTCTGATACCTCTTTATTCCTACGACAACAACATGAAAATACAATATATCTTCTAGTATATGTAGATGATATTATTGTTACAGGCAATGATCCCTTGGAGATTCAGATATTTTTAAATCAATTGGCTGATCGATTTTCCCTCAAAGATTTAGGACCCTTGAGTTACTTTCTGGGATTGGAAGCAATATTTACATCCTCAGGCCTCCTCCTCTCATAGAGAAAGTATATTCAAGACTTATTGTCAAAGATAAATATGCAGCATGTGAAAGAAGTTGCTACTCCTCTCTCTAGTAGTGAATCACTCAAATTATGTGATGGCCACCCTCCACGGACTCAACTCAATACCGACAAGTACTTAGCTCCTTATAGTACTTGGCTCTCACCCGTAAAGATATCTCATTTGCAGTCAACAAATAATCTCAATATATGCACCAGCCTTCTGCTATGCATAGGTTTGCGGTTAAACAAATTTTGCGGTATCTTAAAGGGACCCTTAATCATGGTCTCTTTCTCCACAAAACCATTCAACTTCATCTCCATGCCTTTGTTGATGCTGATTGGGCGGGAAACTTTGATGATAGAACCTTCACGTCAGGGTATGTCGTCTTTCTTGGGTCTATTCCAATCAGTTGGAGTTCTAAGAAGTAAAAGATAGTGGCCCGGTCTACAACTGAAGCTGAATATCGTGATATTGCTACCGCCACTACTGAACTCAATTGGGTCACAAATCTCCTTAAGGAACTCAAAGTCAGTTCTACCCATACTCCTACAATATATTGTGACAATGTTGGAGCTACCTACTTATGTGTCAATCCAGTGTTCCACTCACGCATGAAACACTTTGCTATCAACTTTCACTTCGTGTCAGATCAAGTTGTCAGACATCAATTTCGTGTCTCTCATGTCCATACGGTTGATTAACTAGCAGACTCACTCACGAAGCCTTTAGCTCGTAAACTATTTTTGTTGCATCAGTCCAAGATCGGTATCCTTGACAGGAGCTCGATCTTGCGAGGATAACAGAGAGATTTCCTCAACTGCATAGCAGATGAGATTTCCTCAATTGCATGAGGCAATCTCTCTGCTCAGTTAAAGAAATCTTATCTTTCACCATGTATAAATGGACTTAATATGATACTAATTGTAATGTGCTTTTCTTCATTATCTCATTTCTTTAAGAAATCTATGTATTCTTTGAAAGAATGCAAAAGAATGTTGAAACACAAGTTGAAGAAGATGAATAAAATGTAAAGAAGATGTCTATATGATCAAAACTATGTTGATCTAGTAACTATGAAGGGCTACTATTTCTGATTAATGGGTCATAGTCAACTTGGGATAGTTAAGGGGAAGTTTGACTCAAATAAAACCTTGTAATATGCTATATTAAATATAGAAATGATCTTTTATGTCATGATTGAAATCAATATCTCTGTTTTGATCTGCAAGGGCACTATCTTTAGATCCAAGATAAGAGTTGAGAGAGAGACTAATCTCTCAACTGAGATGCACAATCTTATTCAGTCCCTACGTCCTAAGGCACCATCTTTAGATCCAAGATAAGAGTAGAGGTTTATGATAAGTACTAGGAGAGTTCCTCCCATCAATATTATCTCCATCTTTAGATCCAAGATAAGAGTAGAGATTTAGGATAAGTACTAGGAGAGTTCTTCCCATCAATATTATCTCCTAAAGAATCCTAGTATTTCTTTTCTATTAGCTAATATATATCATCAGAATCCAATTAGCTATATTATATATATCATAATCAATTATAAAAAGCTACAAAATCTAACTATATGATTAAAACTATGCTAATCTAAATCTTGTATCCTATGTATCGCCAATGTTGAGATGTGCAATTGCTTCGCTTGTTGATGGTAGCCTTCCAACATAATGAACACCTGTTGATGGTACCAATACCTTGATTCAAGCTATGAAGATACCTATCACGACCCGAGCCTGATATGCTAACTAGCTAATAACTCAATTTGGTCTATACCACTAACCAAAATGCTAAAGCTAAAGTTTATGTAGTACACTCATTAGACCCATATAACCATAATCTGTTTGATCTGAGCCTGATGGGTTACCTGAACAATAACTCTATTTGATCCATACTACTAACCAAAATTTTTAAATTGAAGTTAATATTGTATACTCATTAGACGCATATGAGCCAATCATAATCCTTGCCCACTTCCGATATGGAACTAATTGGGGTGTTACAATACCTACATTAACAACCACCATATGAAGAACACATTGAAAGAGGATTTTTGCATTTAACATGATTTTATATATCCTTTTTATTTGCTACAAAAGGGTCTAACTTTTGGTTTAGAATTTTATGAGAAAAATAAGTTTGATATTCAAGTCAAGACTTCGACCCATTTCTCGATGTATGAAGCAGGGCAGTATGATTCTGACATCCACTAGCAGACTACTCTTTCAACTAAAGAGGAATTTAATTGAAGTAGACTTCACTGATACATTGATACAAGTAATCTTACCTAAAAGATTTGGGTACCCTTGCATTATTCATCCGCAAAGAATTAACCTAGATGCAATCTTATTTACATCCTAAAGAGTTTATAAAAGAGTAAATTAATTAGATCAAAAAATGAGTTACAAACAAGTCCTAACATCTCACAATTATAAGTAATTTAGCATATACTAGATGTGTAAGAGAGAAATAAAAAAAAGGAGGAAAACTAAGAACGATTAAAGAATAGTTGTAAATCCATAAATGACTAGTGTCGGGTGAATTGGTAAGTCCTGTAGACTTTATATGTGAACTTATAATCTAATTTTGTTGGGAAATACCTATTAAAGCGGAATATTCTTTTCCCTCTTTGTGTATCAAAATGGGTTCCTCATCAAAATACCAACTTGATATCCAAATGAAAATATCAACCAGCACAACATAAACAATAGAGCAAAAATCAACCACACAGTGAGACCAAATCTTTTTAACGTGGAAAACCCAATGTGGGAAAAACCACGGGACCGTAGTCCACCTCAAACTTCCACTATTAATAATAATGATAATAGGTTTACAGTAGGTCTTCTCTAAAATAACTAGAGGATCAGTATAACATCAAGAATATAGATCTTGGCTCTAGCATATCATCAGATCTCCTCAAAAGAGAATTCTAGGTCTCACAGAGTGGATATCACAGGAAAGTACCTTAGAGAGGGTAAACTGTAGATCAACACCGTTAGGATTGTAGAGTTTACTGCAAGGATTCTCCACATAAAATTTGGGCCAAAACTGACAACGTTTGGCCACCGATCGTCAAATAGAAAACTCAAAAACCTTACTTTCTCTCTCTATTTCTCTCTCCTCTTTTCTCTGCACATCGCCACAAGCTGCACGCTTTCACTGTGCACACACACACACTGCCATCACTCAATTTTGCCCTTTCTCTCTTGATTTCTTTGATTTGGGCTCATGGCCCAAATTTGTCCAAGCCCACATATGGGCTGGACCCAACAATTCTCCCCCTCTAGCTCATATGGTGGGCTGTACCAAGCCCGCTCTTCGCCTACATACTTCAAGCTTCTCCTTAGGCAAAGACTTTGTTAACATATCTGATCCATTATCATTAGTATGCACTTTTTCCAACTGTAATTCTTTCATCTCAAGCACATCATGAATCCAGTAATATCTCACATCAATATGCTTGGATCTAGAATGGTATGTTGAATTCTTGGAGAGGTGAATGGCGCTCTGACTATCACAGTAAACAGTATATACTTCATGTTTCAAGCTCAATTCCTGTAGAAACTTTTTCATCCATAAAGTTTCCTAACAGGCTTCAGTAATTGCTATATATTCTGCTTCTGTGGTTGATAGAGCAACACACTTCTGTAACTTAGACTGCCAAGAGACTGCTCCTCCTGCAAATGTCATCAAGAATCATGAAGTGGACTTCTTGTAATCAGTATCACCTGCCATGTCTGCATCTGTGTAACCTTCTAACACAGGTTCATCATTACCAAAACATAAACATAACCTGGAAGTACCTCTTAGATATCTTAATATCCATTTCACTGCTGCCCAATGTTCCTTTCCAGGATTTGAGAGAAATCGGTTAACAACTCCAACTGCATGAGCTATATCTGGCCTAGTACAAACCATAGCATACATCAAACTGCCTACTGCAGATGAGTAAGGCACTCTGGACATTTCTTCTTTTTCTTTCTCACTTGTAGGACATTGTTTCGAACTAAGCTTGAAATGACCTGCAAGTGGGGAACAAACTGCTTTGGCTTTACTCATGTTGAATCTTTCAAGAACCTTTTCAATGTAAGTCTCCTGAGATAGCCAAATCTTCCTTTTCTTCCTATCATGAAGAATCTTAATGCCAAATATTTGTTTCACCGATCCCAAATCTTTCATGGCAAAAGACTTACTTAGCTCTCTTTTAAGCTTTCTAATTTTTCCAACATCATGGCCAACAATCAACATATCATCAACATATAGCAGTAAAATAATAAAATCATCATCTGAAAATTTCTTCATAAACACACAATGATCAGATGTGGTTCTATCATACCCTTGGCTCATCATAAAGGAATCAAACTTCTTGTACCACTGTCTAGGTGCCTGTTTAAGTCCATATAAGCTTTTCCTAAACTTACACACCATATTTTCTTTTCCCTTGATTTTGAAACCTTCTGGTTGCTCCATGTAAATTTCTTCTTCTAATTCACCATGAAGAAATGTTGTTTTCACATCAAGTTGTTCAACTTCTAAATTCAAGCGGGCAGCCAAACCAAGAACAACTCGGATAGAGGACATTTTCACAATCGGAGAAAATATTTCTTCAAAGTCAATACCTTTCTTCTGACTGAATCCTTTCACAACTAGTCGTGCTTTGTATCTCTATTGTGAGCTATTGCTTTCAGTCTTCAATTTGTAAACCCACTTATTCTTGAGAGATTTCTTCTCTTTAGGCAACTTTACCAAGTCATAGGTGTGGTTCTCAAGTAGGGATCTATCTCTTCTTGCATGGCTTTAACCCACTCATTCTTATTCTCATGTAGAATAGCTTCTTGATAAGTTTCTGGCTCTCCCCCGTCAATAAGCATAACATACTCATGTGGAGGATATCTGGTAGATGGTTGTCGCTCTCTAGTGGATCTTCTCAATGGAATCTCAACTGGTCGTGGAGGTAGCTGTTCAGTTGGTTCAGCATCATCAACTGTAGGTGTATCATCACTGGTATTCTCACCACAATCTTCTTGTTCATCTCCCCCATGATCATCATGAACTACAGGTGAAGGAACTAGACCCACACTCCAATGAATATAAATAGAGGTTTCTGGCTTCTTAATATTATCACCATCATCAAACAATTGGTCTTCAAGAAACACAACATCTCTACTTCTAATAATCTTCTTGTTCACTGGATCCCATAATCTGTAACCAAACTCTTCATGACCATATCCCAAGAAGATACATGCTTTTGTTTTACTATCAAGCTTTGACCTTTCATCTTTGGGAATATGAACAAATGCTTTATACCCAAATACTCTCAAATGATTATAAGATATATCTTTTCCTTTCCATGCTCTCTCTGGAACATCACCTTGCAGAGGAACTGATGGAGAAAGATTTATCAGGTCAACTGTAGTTCTCATAGCCTCCCCCCAAAATGACTTCGGTAACTTGGCGTGAGAAAGCATACACCTAATCCTTTCTTCAATGGTTCTGTTCATCCTTTCTGCCACACCGTTCTGTTGAGGAGTTTTAGGAACTATTTTCCCAAGCCTGATACCATGAAACCTGCAATAATTCTCAAAAGGACCCCTGTACTCGCCACCATTATATGATCGAATACACTTTAGTTTTATGCCAGTTTCTCTTTCAACACTGACATGAAACTCCTTGAAAGCATCGAGTACCTGGTCTTTAGATTTCAAAGCAAAAGCCCACACTTTTCTAGAATGGTCATCAATAAAAGTAATAAAATAAAGAGCACCTCCAAGAGTTCTAGTTTGCATAGTACAAACATCAGTATGAACTAAATCAATAACATCTGATCTTCTAGATGATGGATATGTCTGAAATGCAACTCTATGTGTTTTTCCAACTAAGCAATGATCACAAGATTTAAGAGATGTACCTTGCAACTCTAGTAAGAACTACTTTCTAGCAAGAGTTTGAAGTCCCTTCTCGCTGATATGTCCAAGCCTCTTATGCCAAAGATCTATACTTTCACCTTTTTGAATTGCATTAATCTCTCCTTTGTGTAGCTTAGCTTCCATGACATAAAAAGAGTTAATCTTCTTTCCTTTTGCCACAATTAGAGAACCTTTAGTGAGTTTCCATTTACTTTCACCAAAATAGTGTGCAAAACCCTCATCATCAAGTTTGCCTGTAGATATCAAGTTAAGACGAATATCTGGGACATGCCTTACATCTTTGAGTATCAATTTGCTCTCAATACTGGTCTCCAAGCAAATATCTCCAATACCCACAATCTTAGATGTACCACTATTTCCCATTCTAACATTACCAAATTCACCAACAGTGTAAGATCTAAAGAAATCACCATGAGAAGTAACATGAAATGAAGCACCAGAGTCAATTACCCAATTACTGTCCTGAGCTATAAGACTAACACAACCTTCATCACAAACAATAGTGGTATTACCTTCAGTAGCAACTGTATTTGTCTCTTTCTCATTTTTCTTAATTTCATTCTGTTCTCGCTTCCAAAACCTACACTTTTTCTTCATGTGACCTGGCCTATTACAGTGAAAACATTTGATATCTCTTCTAGACTTAGATCTTCCTCTATATCTATGTGGATTTCTGCTATGACTTCTTCCACGTCTTTCTTGTTTATCAGTAACAAATGCACCAGAAGAAGATTCACCCTGTTCTTTCCTTCTGGCATCTTCATTTAGCAAACTATCTTTAACCATATCTATAGTTAGAGTCCCCTCTGGCATGGAGTTATAAATAGTCACCACATACGTTTCCCAACTTTCTGGTAAAGAGCTGAGAAGTAATAATCCCTTCATGTCATCATCTATATTCATTTTCATAGAAACCAACTTGTTTGCAAGACTCTGAAATAGGCTTATGTGCTCAACAATGTTACCACCATCTTTATACTTCAAATTTACAAGCCTTCTGAGGAGAGAAATTCTATTTCCCACTGTCTTTTTCGCAAAGAGATTTTCTAACCTTTGCCAAACAACATCAGCTCTGGTTTCAACAGAAATATGCTCATGCAAGTTTATATCCATCCATCTTCTAATATAGGCAATAGCTTTTCTATGTTGAACTTCCCATTCTTCATCGTCCATAGTAGAAGGTTTATCTTTAACCTTGATAGGCTTATACAAATCTTTGCAATAGAGCAAATCTTCCATCAGACGCCTCCAAGTGGAATAATTTGATGAGTTCAATTTAATCATACTATCTGACTACTCCATTTCAATCACACAAGAAAAACTAGCACCAAACAACCTGAAGCTCTAATACCACTTGTTGGGAAAAACCTGTTAAAGCGTAATATTCTTTTCCCTCTTTGTGTATCAAAATGGGTTCCTCATCAAAATACCAACTTGATATCCAAATGAAAATATCAACCAGCACTGCATAAACAATAGAGCAAAAATCAACCACACAGTGAGACCAAATCTTTTTAACGTGGAAAACCCAATGCGGGTAAAACCATGGGACCGTAGTCCACCTTAAACTTCCACTATCAATAATAATGATAACAGGTTTACAGTGGGTCTTCTCTAGAATAACTAGAGGATCAGTATAACATCAAGAATATAGATCTTGGCTCTAGCATATCATCAGATCTCCTCAAAAGAGAATTCTAGGTCTCACAGAGTGGATATCATAGGAAATTACCTTAGAGAGGGTAAACTGCAGATCAACACCGTTAGGATTGTAGAGTTTGCTGCAAGGATTCTCCACATAAAATTTGAGCCAAAACTGACAACGGTTGGCCACCGATCGTCAAATAGAAAACTCAAAAACCTTACTTTCTCTCTCTCTATTTCTCTCTCATCTTTTCTCTGCACGTCGCCGCATGCTGCACGCTTTCACTATGCACACACACACTGCCATCACCCAATTTTGCCCTTTCTCTCTTGATTTCTTTGATTTGGGCTCATGGCCCAAATTTGTCCAAGCCAACATATGGGCTGGACCCAACAAATTTTACCCTCCATAGGTATCTTTATTAGTACGAAGAGTAAGTTGCCCTGTGTTGGTAGTCTACCACAAGTTTTTCGATGCCAGCAAGGTGTTCATTATAATGGTTGATGTCAAGGTTTATATGCAAATGCAACCAAGCTTGGAGTATTATTTTTCCCTTAATAAAGTTATAATTACGATAAAATTAGAGCTCAAATCATGAAAAATATTATGGTAATGATGATTGGTTAACAACCTCATAAGAGTGGCCACCATAGCCTCTATAGTGATCGGCCTCGTGAGTACGTTATTTCTATGATATCTATGATGTCACCAACATGAATAGTAATGTTGGTGATAATACGAGCAAGACCACCCATGTTGGGAACATTTAAAATATGCATTGAGAGTATAAAACATATTTTAAATGTGCTTTGAGGGTTGATAATTTTTTTCAAATCTTATTTAGTTTGGATGATGCATCGCAAATATCCAAATGCTAATGATAATGAAATTTTTCAAAAATTTTAAAATATTCTATGATATCATCTAAAAACATAAGATTATCATTATATAATAGATATCACAACCCTCATTTTCTCTCCCATTTTCTTGATTTTTATTATCGCTAACTCCTCTCAAATGTCTTATATATGAAATACTATTTATTTCTTTTTAAGCATTTTATTATTATGATTATATTTTATATTTTTTATAAACATGGGTCATACATAAAATTTTGTAATATTACATATATTCATTTATTTTATTTATTTAAATAAAAATATGTAATTATTTTCAAATACATATTAAAAATATTAGAAGGTTAAATTTTATCATATAATATTTATTGAACTTTTAAAATATAATCTTACCAAATAATATTTATGTCAATGTATATTTACGATCCAATTTTAAGCTATTATTTATCAAATACTCAAGACATTCCAATAACTATATATTCATTCATAAATATATATTAAAATATAAATATATTTCCAAACATAATCACCACACAATCAAACATACATATTGTAAATGAGCATTCAGTAAAGAAAGGAGAGAGAACCTATCTCTTAGAGAGGTGTTCATTGGGTGGGAGAAGAAGAAAGAGAGTAGAGAAGAAGAAAAAGAAAGGATCTTAGTACCCCGGAGAGAGAGAGAGAGAGTACTTAGGACTTGTTGCATATCCTCCTCTAGGGATGGGTTGGGAGTATTTATTAATAGAAGATAAGATTTTTTCAACTATATCTCTCTACTCTGTTGAGGAAAATCCTCCCTCCTAATTTGTATAAATAGGAGAGAGACATATTAATACATTCAAGCTTATTCAGTAATTTCTTTTCTATCTCTTTTCTAACATGTTATTAGAGCATTCTCTCTTGTGGGCGGATGTAGGCAGCTCTGCCGAAGTGTTCTGCTGCTCCTCTGGGTGTCGGTATGGAAGTCGGAAGGATTAATGTTGACTTTCTTCCTCCATTGCAGTTTCTCCCCATCCTCCTCCCCTTCCAGCCCTTCTTTCCCTTCACCGGTCACCTTCACCACCACCGTCGACTGTGGCGTCTGTTTCTCTCACAAGAAAAGCAAGAACCGAAGCTCCCGCGGCCTGCAGCAGCCGACGCCAACCTCTCTGCCTTGACGCAACTCCGCGACCACTTCCTGGCCAGCAGTAGCTGCTGGCGCACAACCCGAACCACAGCGAGATTCCTCGCCATTGGGAAGATCTCCTTCCGCCCAAGTATATTGGGAAGAACATCTTTAGAAGGACTGCTCCCTGCAGATAGAAGACCAGTGATTCCTCTCCCGCTGCCTCCTCTTTCCTACCCAGCTGGAAAGGGCAGCACCGCTGCTTACCTCTCCTCCGGTGCCTACGGGCTTCTTCTTCTGCCTCTCCGACTCTTACACCCGCTGTCTCTCGGAGCACCGCAGCTGGTCCAAACTCACCGACCGCTCGGCCACCTCCCGCCCTCGCAAGAACCTCGCCTACTTTCGCGTCCGCTATGCTACCGTGGTGGCCGCCGTCCTCCATTTGCCCGAAACGCTGCCTTCGTAGCACCAGCCCCCACCAGTCTTCTTTGCCATGGTGGCAGCTTCCTCTGCTGTTGTCACTTCCAGGCTCCCCGCCGTAGTTTCTCTGCCGCAGCAGTCTTCACTACCACAGCAATCTTCGCTGCAGCAGTAGTTTTCAGCAGCTTCTGAAGCCGCAGCAATTTGTAGCAGCTGAAGTCTTCAGCAGCAGTCTTCGCTGCCGCAGCAATCTTCGCTGCAGCAGCAGTCTTCAGCAGCTGTAACAACTTCAGCAGCCACAGCCGTAGCTGCAGCATCAGCAGCCGCAGTGATCTGCAGCTGCAACAGCAGGTACTCTTCTCACTCATTTCCTCCCCCACTTCCTCCATCTACCGTGAAGCACTGCTGTAAAAAAAAAAAAAAGGCCGGGGGCTGGGTTGACTTCGTTATCTTCTTCTGATATTACAGATCCTAATTCTGCAGGGACTCATAGTTCTTCTCCTACATGGCTTATCTCCATCAATACTGTCACACTAATCCCTTTCAAGTTATCAAAGGGTAGCAGCTATGGGTCATAGCGGGCTCAATTTTCTAATCTCTTATTTGGATACGACTTGCTAGGTTACATTGACGGCTCTTTCAATTGTCTACCAGCCATGCTCAACATCCCCGGATAATCTAGTCCAGTACCTAATCTAGCTAACAAACTGTGGCTGCGTCAAGATCATCTCATCCTCCAAGCTATTCAAGCCTCAGTTGCTGGATCCGTCGCTCCATTGATTTCTGCATGTGTGACTGTTGCCGATACATGATCTAAACTACAAACAACCTTGGCGAATCATTTGCGTATTCGCAAGCTCAGTCTTCTATCCAAGCTGATGGTGACCAAACAAGAGGAAAGTACTATCACTGATTATCTACAAAATATCAAAGTTATCATCGATGACTTGACTTTGATAGGTCATTCCCTATGTGACGAGGAGATCATCATCCATACCCTAAATGTTCTTGGAAACGATTACAAGGAATTGGCGGTTGTAATTCAGGCACGTGACTCGCCAGTATCCTTTGAAGAACTTTATGACAAGTTGACTGACTATGAGATATATTTGAAGCGTGCAGACAAAATACCCGGACTGTCTATCACAGCTCAAGTCAGTTATAAGTCTAAGAGGAAGAACACTCGGTACCCTCCGAACATCACCAAAGGTATTCTTGATCCTATGGGTCCCTTGCAACAACCCCCTTATCCTCCTAACTTCTCGCAAAGTGGCAACTCCAATACTCGTCCACCTTAGCATCCTACCCCTTCAAGCCACCAACGATGGGTAGTCTGCTAGCTATGTAATAAAATCGGACACTCCGCTAAAGTTTGTCGGTCTCGACCCCGCCTTCCTGCTCCGTCACACTGGCCTCAAGCAAATCTTCTCACCGCTCCGATGACTGGCCAGCCCAACTAGATTATGGACTTTGACGCCTCCCATCACAACACCTCTGATCTTCAGAATTTGTATCTCCACAATCCCTATAGTGGCGATGAAAATATCATCATCGGTGACGGTAATAACGTTCCTATAACTCATACTGGTTCCACAACGTTTACTTCTCATACTACTACATTTACACTCGATAATGTTTTTTGCGCCCCTAATATTAAACGCAACCTTATTTCTATTTCTCAATTTTGTAAAAATAACAATACTTCAATTGAATTCTTTCCTAATTCCATTCTTGTTAAGGACTTAAGTACGGGGGCATCCTTGGTCTAGGGCCCGAATAGAGGAAACATTTACGAATGGACGTGAGCTCCACAAATAACCCAGCCCACTGTTTATTCTTCCGTTGTGGCTCCAGTTGATATGTGGCATCATCATCTTGGTCATCCCTCATCCCTTATTCAGCACAAATTATTTTCTAGTTTCTCTCTTTCTATTTCTAAATCGCATAGCTCTATAATGCATTGTGATGCATGTCATAGTAATAAAAGTTATCGACAGCCATTTGGCTCATATTCCATTTCCACCTCTAAACCATTTAAAATCATTTATACAGATTTTTGGGGCCCTGCACTAAACCTGTCTTTTGATAAATTCAGATTTTATGTCATTTTTGTAGATCACTTCACTAAGTACACATGGTTATATCCTCTTCACCATAAATCTGACATTTCGACAGTCTTTCCCACTTTTCAAAAGTTGGTCGAAAATCACTTTCAGTCTACCATCAAAACGGTTTACTCTGATGGTGGCGGTGAATATCAAGCCCTGGCGTCCTATCTCTCAGCTTGTGATATCCAACACCTCAAGTCTCCCCCGCATACTCCTCAACTTGTTGGCTCCGCTGAATGTAAACATCAACATATAGTAGAAACTTTGGCTCACACTTATCCATCAGGCCTCCATGCCTTCAAACTATTGGACGGTAGCTTTTCAAACTATCGTCTACCTTATTAATAGAATGCCTACGCTAGTCCTACAATACCAATCCCCCTTTGTCACACTATTTCACAAACCCTCAAACCTTCATAAACTTAGAGTATTTGGTTGTCTATGTTATCCATGGTTGCATCCCTATGCCTTTCACAAGTTAACATCACAATCTAATACGTGCGTTTTTATAGATAACTCTTTTGAACATAATGCTTTCCACTGCTATAATCTCCACACTCACAAAATTTTTAAATCACGTCACGTTATTTTTGTTGAGTTTATTTTTTCTTTTCACAACCATACCTCTCCTACCATGCAAACCACCTCATTAACCATTTCTCATTGGGGTATACCTCCGATCCAACCGGACGAGCCTCCCATGACATCGTCCAGTCCCTCCTCTTATGATCTACACTATTCCACTCCTTCGGTTCAGCAATTGCTCATTCCTACTGCACTTCTTTCTTCTCCAACTATTGAGGTACTTAGTTTAGGATCACAATTGTTATATGTGCCTTCTTCTCGGCCAAATGACCAAAATGTACCTCCACCTTACCCAGCCTGTGTTAATGACTCTAACCGCTTCTTCCAACAACATAACCTCATGATCCTGTAGTCTCGACCATCCTTTGATCACACGCTCTAAGAGTGGTATTTTTGAACCGCGTCAGGTCCTTGATCTTCATGCTATCGTGGATTCCTCATCCACCACCATTGAACCCACCATCTTCACTCAAGCCCAAAAATCTCTGCATTGGCATACCACCATGTGTGAGGAATATAATGCC